>NW_018108802.1:9687-13449 GCF_000183805.2 Loa loa | reverse complement strand
AATAATAATAATGATAATAATAATAATGATGATAATAATAATAATAATAATAATATATTTTTGATACTTTCACTTTCTCTTTGCTAAACAATTGTTTATTTTTTAAAATGCTTTTTATTCTATTATTGTTAGGAATTGATGGCGAATATTTGCTTGGACAAAATGCTTTTAAAATGTGTAAAACCACCAATCAAATAGTAATTTATTTCGTTGTTTGTTTTATTTATTTTGTAAAGAAATATATTTCGTAAAATTATGAAACTTTTTAAAAAAAATTTGTTTGTTTATTCCTTTATTTTTTTTAATTCTTTACCTTGTTTATTTTTAAACGAAATATTTTTTATTTTCTAAAGGAAAATTTTTTTAAAAGAAAAATTTAAAGGAACTATTCTTACATATATATATTTGTTTATTTGTTTATTTATTTATTCATTCATTTATAAAATAATGTCATAGGAAATAATTGAAAAACTTTGATGTATTATATATACGTGACGAATGCAAATACTTCGTTCGATGTTCATTTGAAGTCAAAAATTAAAAATAAAAAATAAAAAAATAATTTGATAAATAATAAATTAACACTGTGAAAGGGCAAAAAAATAAAAAAAAAGAAATTTCCATTCCGATGTTATCATCATGAATATATATATATTATTTATTCGTTGATATTTTCATCAATTTCTTAATTATGTTCAAGTTTATGAGATTTCAATGTATTTTAATTATGATTCAGTAAAGGTCTAAAATTAATTATTCGTTTCAAAGTTGGTACATTCCAAAAAAAAAAAAAAAGAAAAAATGTTTTGTATTAAATTGTTATATATAAACAAGCTATCTATGCATATTTTAAATTAATGAAGAACCATCCTCTGCATTGCCATTTTTTTTCATTTAATCAATTACTGTTCATTTATTCAAATTGAACTGCAAAAAAAATTTCCTATCCATTTTATTCCATCAACGTAATACTTCTCGAATATGATGTATTATTTAAGCAATCTTTTAATCATTTGATATATAAAGAATGTATTACTAATTAACCAAAATTTTTCATTTTACTCTCTGTATAATTAGGTAAAAATTTTGTAATCATAAATTATTTCCATCTCGTCGATACACTAAAATTTAGTGTGGAAATAATTTAAATTAATTGAACAACTTTTATTTCTCCAATTACAGGATTTTTGGTAGCAAAAAATTTTTAGCACAATATTTTATGTGATAAAATTTTTTTAAGAATAGAAGTAAAAACGAACAAAAAAAAAAAGGAAAAATGATGCAGAAATGCTTCTCGATAAAATTTAATTATTAAATTTACATATAATAATAGATTAAAAAGAGAAGATAATTTATGTATGCAATAATAACATTGTCTTTTATAATCTCAAAATTTTTTGAGTGTTTTCATATTTCTGTTGATATGATTTGAAGAATTTAACTTTTTCATCCTATTCTTCCGAACTCTCCGAAATGTATTTCTAGTTTTTAAATTCACATTTCTTTTAAATTTCAATTCAGTTCGTTTTTTTTTTGCTAATTGTTTAGTTGATTAGTTATAACAATTATGCAAAATTTATCTTATGCAGTTTCGAATTTTTATTATTTAGTTTTCATGTTTTTTCTTTCTGATTATGAATTTGATTAGTTTTTGATTTATTTCAAATTTTCGTTCCGTTTCTTTTTTCTGCACATTCTTTTTTTTTTTTGCAAATTATTACAAGTTTTGTTATTTGTTATTCAAATCGATTTGTATGTTTGTTTTTTTTTATTATTTTATTTTCTTACTTTACAGTTTACTAATCATACTAATTATTGTAATTTAATTAACATTAATCACTTTTTTCGATGCTTTTTTCTTATTTTTATTTTTTGAGCAAAAAATGAAAATGTTATTACAAATGATATATTTAATAAATAAAAACGTAGCAAAGATAGCGATTAAATGGTAGTCAATATACTTTTTAATTTTATAGATACGGTAGGCTGAAACAATGGTAATGATTGGATGGTAATTATTTTCTTCTTTTTGCTAATTGTTTAGTTGATTGGTTAATACCAGTTATGTCAAATTTATTTTATAAAATTTCGAATTTTTACTATTTAGTTTACAGATCATTCTTTTTTTTTCTTGATCATAAATTCGATTAATTTTTCTCAATTTTTAAATACGGTATATACCATATAAAATACTGTCATAATTGTTCTGTACAGTAAACTGCAATCATACAGTATGAGATACATAATGGTTATACGATAGTAAACTGTAGTGGCAAAATGTACGACACTATTATGGTTGTACGGTAGAGTTAATTGCAATGATTCAGAAATCTATATTTTATTTAAAGCAAAAAGGATTATATTTTAGAGTTAATCTTTAGAATGAAGAATAAAAAAAAGTATTTCGGATCAAACTTTAATGAAAAGATATGGTGATGATAAATCTAGGATAAGATTGAATTAACAAGTATGTAATTAGTTAGCATTCATCAGTAGTATTAACAGATGTTTGCTCATTTGTGCATGGTTTAATTATAATCTATTTGTTATTATCGAATAAGTTTCAGATGATATAATTTATGAAATTGTCATCAAATTGTCAATTCATAAAATTGTCATTGAATTGTCAATTTATGAAATTGTCATTCTTTCCTTTTAGTAAAATTTTTTTAAATTCTTATTTATTTGAAAGTATTAATTTTAAATTCTTATCTGCTTGATAACTTTTAACAAAATTTTAAAAGTTTTTATATTCACTTGAAAATATTAAACTATGAAATTTTACAATTGCCTAATTGCCTCAAATTAAGTAAAAAAATGGATTATTTCGTCTATATCAAATTTATATGTTTACAAATTTATTATGCAAATGGTTTACATTTCACTTTTTTACTCTTTTTTTTTCGTTTATGCTTTTAGATATTTATATTCATCTAATTTGTTCTTTGTTGTTGTTGTTGTTATTGTTGTTGTTACTATAAATATAGCATTAAAATGCTATTAAAATTCAAAAATAAAACATTATTTTCAAAAAATATTTTATTTTTAAATTTTAATAATATCATTATTCAATTTCATACCCATTGCTTGTTGTAAGCATTTTTCTTTCCTTTTTCTTTTCTGCATCCAGATGTTTTGAATTAATATTATTCCTGAAATAATTCATCAAATATTCCTTTTAAATTTAAATTTAATCATTTTTTATTCGTTGAGAAAAAAAAAGAAAAAAGAAAGTTAGAAATTTGATAAACTTTTGATGAATTTTTGTTAAAACTTATTTTCTTAATTATTCCTTTTTTTTTAAAATGTAAACCAATGAAAACTTTATTTAAAATTTTTTTTGCATAATAAAATAATACACCAAAAATGTTAGCAGCAAATAATGCTATTGCTAACATATTATTAAAGATTAAAAAACAAAAATAAAAAATAAAAAGGAAAAGTTTTTTATTTTCAAAAATTTTCAAATTTTGAAATTAAGAAAATAAGAGAAGAAATTGGATAAAAGAGAAAGAAAGGATGAGAGGAAGAAAAGAAAATAAAGTGGAAAAGAAAAAAGTGAAAAATAAATAATATCATTGGTCATATATTACCAAAAAAAAATAAATAAATAAATAAATTAAAGGAAAAGAAAAGAAAAAGTTTTGTTTTGTAAAAAATTTTAAAATTTTCAAATTACGAAAATAAGAAAAATTTAGAAAGAAAAAGAGAGAGAGAAAAAAGAGAGAGAGAGAGGAAGGAAAAGAGAGAGAGAGAGAGAAA
>NW_018108802.1:6568-9020 GCF_000183805.2 Loa loa | reverse complement strand
TTTTTTTTTTTTTTTTAATTTAAAAATATGCTTTTATGTATCTTTTTTGTTTGCAAATATATGCAAGCAAAAAAGAAAAAAAATCTTTTTTTTTGAATTTCAAAAAATTTTTGCACATCTATCATTTTTCCTTTTTGAAAAAATATTTGAGCCAAAAATTTTTTTTTTCAACTAAAATAATATTGGAAAGAAAGCGGAAAAATGGCCTGAATATAATGATGAAAAGAAGTAATAATTAATCAAAATTTGCTTTAAAAAAAAAGAAAAAAATTGAATTAATTAAGAGATGTATGCAAGAATGTGAAACATGTATATGTCATGAAATATGTACTTTTTCTTTTTTTTTCTTTTAAATATTTTCTGATAATTTTAGGTTTTTTTTTGTTTATTCATTTTTAGCTAATATTAATCAAGCTATTACAATTTCTAATAATTTTTTAGTTTTTATTTATGCTTTTTTTTTTTTGCATTATCAAAAATTTTACTCCAATTCGAATGAATAATTAATCATTTCATAATTATTATGATTACTATTTGCATAATAAATTTCATTCAACAAAAATTGTTCATGTTTATTGGATGTTAATCGATAAGAGGTATAAAATAAAGTTGTAAAATAGAAGAGTAAAGTTAAATAAGATATAGATCTATGATAGTATATGGTTATATTGTTAATTTGATGGTAATAATGTGATCGGATGAATTGATAACTTTTTATCAGTTGAGAAATGCAGCTTTATGATGCTTGAAGAATCTATGATAGTATATGGTTATATTGTTAATTTGATGATAATAATGTGATCGGATGAATTGATAACTTTTTATCAGTTGAAAAAGGCAGCTTTATGATGCTTGAAGAATTTTGAACATAATATTTATAAGTGAAAATAATTGTCCAGCAATTTCATGTTGGTAATGAATTTGAACTAATTTAATAAATTCTTAAAACTATTTTGATTAATTTTAATGAGTAAGTTTTTATTGGTAAATATAAGTAATAGATGCGGTGAAATGTGAAATATTGAATTAATTTAATTAATTTTAATGAGTAAATTTTGTTTAATAAATGTAAATAAGTAATAATTGCAATGAAATGTAATGTATTTGATAATTTCTAAATTTGTCTAACTAAGCAATGTTTACATATTTGCCGATAAAATTTTAGATTGATTAATTAATCAATTGATTAATTATTGTCTAATAAAACTGTTCAGCAATTGTTTTCGTTTTTTATCACTGATTTCATTTCTTTGAAATGATATATAATTAATGAAATTAATGAAATCTCAAAATTTTCAAATAAACTTTTAGCAAATTTTTGTAGGTATTAGAAAAAATTTGAAAAATTTTGCATCTTTTTCAACAAATTTAACAATTTATTTTGCTTTTTTTTTTTTGGTTCAATTCAACAAAAGCTTTCCTTGCAAAAATTTTTGGTTCTTTTTTCTTTTTTTCTTTTTTTTTTAACGAAATAATTTTTAGAACAATAATTAATCTATCACTTTGTAATATTTCATTTTAATTAGCCGATCCGTTAATTAATTAATTATTTCAATTAATTATTTCTTTCGCTGAATACAAAAGTTATTTATGAAATATCATTTGCGAAACTTATAATTTGTGATTCATTCGCTCCATTTCAATAATATCATTAAAACTGTTCTCTTATTTATAATAAGTATTTTTGCTTTTTGTTTTCAAAGAAAAAACACCTGCTCAAATTAATTAGTACAGCTTTTCAAAAGGTAATAAATTTTCATCGTTGCATTATCAATTTCAAATGCTGCAACAAAAAAGAAGAAAACGTAAAATTTAAAATTTCATTTACGCTATTCTACTTAAATGCTATTAAATCTCTTTGATAGGTGACAATCTCTCTGTCATCAATGATAGTATGAGGGTCATTTGAAAATTCATATCAATTCCGTTCATTTTTATCCTATTTTGTCTTTTCGTTTTATTTTTAATTTTTATCAAAGTTGCAAAATTTTATAATGCATATATTAGAAAAAAAATTGAAAAGAAAAACAAACAAAACAAAATGAAACAAAACATAAAATTGTGAAAATAAAATTTTAAGGAGAAAAAAAAAATGCTTTAGTATACTTTGCATTTTATTCTTTGCTTCCTCTCATCGATATTTTTTTTGTGGTTAAAATAATTACAATAAAAATAATTAAAATAAATAAAATAAAATAATTACAGTATTATTAAAATAAAATAATTACAGTATTATGGTGTTGTTTTGCTGTAATTTTATGGTAGCTTTACAGTAATCCAATCCTTTTACAGTAATTTTACAATGGTTTTACAGTAGTCCAATCTTTTTGCAATAATCAAGCTTCCTCTCATCGATATTTTTTGCGGTTAAAATAATTACAGTATTATGGTGTTGTTTTGCTGTAATTTTATGGTGGTTTTACAGTAATCCAATCTTTTTACAGTAATTTTA
>NW_018108802.1:1977-4785 GCF_000183805.2 Loa loa | reverse complement strand
AAACAATTTTTTGAATAGAATTTGATTTTTATTTGTTTCAAATTAAATTTGTTTACTTAACATATTCTAATTTAATTTAATTTAAATAATTTTACATCCCATAAATTTACATCTTTTCTTTTCTAATAAAATATCAAAGCAAATAAACAATATTCTATAAGTGTTTAAAAGTACAATTAAAAATTCCTAATTACTTTTTTATCATTAATTTTGAATCATTTAATTAGTATTGTCACAAATTAATGAATAAATTAATAACAAAAAAAATATTAACAGTTTTGGTATAATTTTCACAAATATTATTTTACTATTTTGTCTAAAAAATTTATTAATTATAAGTAATTGCAATAGAAAATTATAATAGAAGGAAATTGTAATAGAAAGTATAATAAAAAACTTCATTAATTGTAATAGAAAAGTTAAAATTTCTTTTTAATTTCATAATTTAAAATTTATAAATGAAAAATGAAAAAATGAGAAGTGACATTTAATGGATGAAATAAATTGAAAAAATTTTCTAACAGTCAATTATTTGCTCTATTTCAATTACATATCTTAATAACTTTTTAGTCTTTTCTTTTTATCAATTCAAAAGGAAAAATAAAGGAAAGGAAAAAGTGTCTTTCAATCTTGTACTTTCAAATTTAAACTTTCATTTTATCATTATTTGATTGAAAATTTTAACTTCTCCTTTCATTACTTCAATTTTACCACTTTTTTGTCTTTCATTTCTTATGGATTTTTTCGATGTTTTTTTTTGAAATTTTAATTTTACATATGTTATGTAAGGAATGCTTTAAACGTTTTACACGTATTGTCTTCTAATATCGCGCAATGATACATTTGTTGTAATATTTGATGGAATGTAAAAATGCATTTGATGCATGCTACATAAATGCATGCTGCATGCATGCTACATAAATAACGTTAGCAGCATAGTTAATTTGTTTTAAAAACCGGATATCACATTCATATTAGCATTAGTGTTTTTCAGGAATAAAATTTTTTACTTCTTTAGTCATATTCATTTAACTAATTAATTTCTATATTATTCATTAAAATAAGCATATTATAGGAAATTATGTAAAAAAAAACTAACGTTGAATTCCCAGTTGAAATTGGTGCAATTTAAAGAGGGATGGAAAAAAATTGCAAACAAATAAACAGATAATGATTAATATATGACAATGTTTGAAAACGATAAACAAAAATATTTTAAGTAAAATTTTCTTTTTTTTTTCTTTTTAACTTCAAACAACAACATATTTGAAAAGTTTATTTCAAAAACAAAAAAACAAAAAAAAAAAAGAGAAACAATTAGAAAATAGAAAGAGTAAATAGCAATAATTTAAATAAATACAGAAATGATATGATAAGATAAGATGAGCAAAAATGATAACAAAATTATTTATTGAAATAGTAAAACTCTAATACTTTCCATAAAATATTTATTATTAATTTTTAAAATATTTATTAATAATTTTATAAATGAATGCATTAAACAGTATAGTAAGATGATATGATGATAGGTTGAAAAAAATGAATAAAATGAAAAACTTTAATGAATGTGTACAAATTAAAATCCATTAAGTTAGAGTAAATTCTTGCTATAAAGTATTTAAAATTTTCTTTTTTCCATACAATTTTAATCAAATTTTGAAATTAATATTAATAAATTAAAGTCGATTTAAATCGATTTTTAGAGTTAAGATTAAATTCGAGTATAATTTTTAAATTACACAATTTTTTAATTTAAAATATTTTTTCAAATCACTTTTTTAAATAAAAGAATTTCAAAATTCTTCTGTAAAATTTATTTTGAAGAGATTTAATTAATGTTAATACCTTTTTCCTCCATTCAAAAGTATTCCATACTTGCATGATTATTTTAATACTCGCATATTTTGCAATAAGAAATTAAACAGGATGATAGAAATGCTAAATTGGAAATAGAAATTAATAAACGAATTGAAGGAAAGAAATTATGTTCAGCACATATTTAATATTAAATACAAATATATGGTGTGGGAAATAACTGTTTCACTGGTAAATCGTAATTATTATTCCGAGAAATCTTGGAATGTCCAGAAATGAAAATCATCAAGGCTAAATAATTTTTATCAATTTTAGACGACAATTACACTCAATGATAACGCACTTTATCAATTTATCGATTTATCGCTTTGTCGGCCAATCAACTGATAAATATTTTTTATATAATTATATACACAAAAAATATATGTTATAATATTTATTTATCAAACCACTAAATCAATAGTTTCGATCATATCACTATAATTAACGACAGTGATAATTAAAATGACGATAATGACAATACAATTATTCGATAATGATATTATCATTCTTTTTTCCTGTTATTTTTTATATTTAATCACTATAATTAATGACAATGGTAATTAAAATGACTGTAATGATACTGCAATTATACGATAATGATAATATTATCATTCATTTTTTCTTCTTTTTTATATTCACTTTTATTAAATATATAAATGAACAAAAACATTAAATATATGTTTATTTGACAACGAATGCAATTGAAGTATGATAGTGGAAAGTGACAGTTGTTAATTTGATCCTTAAATTCCCATTCATGTAATTAGGCCGAACATCATGATGATATATCATGCAAATTACAAACTATATTGATAATAATTGTTATTATTATTATTATTATTATTATTATTATTATTATTATTATTATTATTATTATTAATTATTATTATTATCATTATTATTATTATCATTACTTGCATTATTATCATTACTTGCATTATTATCACTTTT
>NW_018108802.1:0-1957 GCF_000183805.2 Loa loa | reverse complement strand
GATAGACACATACCCATGAACCAGTGTTGTCTGGTACACACCCATACAGATCCACATTCGCATAACTCATACACACCCGTACAGACACAAACACATTCATGCACACCCATGCACACCCATACAGACTCATACAGACTCATACAGACCCATGCAGCTCCATATATTCCAGCCCGTGCACAACATATGAATTAAGGAATTATTTCATTCATTTGAAATAATCCATCCAAATACTTTTCGTTGCATTTATTCTTTCATATCAACAATGGAATCGATTTTATTCTAATTAAATTGAATTTCATTAAGAAGAAAAAAAAAGAGAATGGAACATTAATTGCTTAGAGTAAACATTGAATGATTATAATTTAAGGATATCATTATTGCATATTTTTAAACTGCTTTTGTTTCATTTAATTATCTTACTAATTAACAGGGAGAACAAAGAACAAAACAAACAAGGGAAAAGAGTAAAAGACAGATTGGAATTTAAATCATCTTAATATCATTCATTATATTAAGATGATAACAATGATAATAGTGATGTGATAATAACGATGATAATAGTAATTAATGATGGTAATATTGATGATAATAATAATGTACGAAAATTTATCATTAAGCAATTAATAATAATGATGATAGGAAATTTATTTATTATTATTAAACAATTTAACATTGATACAATTTTTTTGAAATGTGATTTTTTTCAAAATTCTTCATAAAAAGAGAAATAAATTCAATTTGAAAATTTGATTGTTTTTTTTTTTTGCTTAGAAGTTTATTAAATTTTTCTTTTTGAGAATTTTGGAAATTTATTAAATTTAATTTTTATGAATATTGTGCTTGTTTACTTTCTGACATGCCCGTATTTGTTGTTCAATTTTTTCGCCTTGCCGAATTTTTCCACTATCAAAATATGGTTAAATTATTTAAATTTCAAAAAGTTAAAATTACTTAAACATTTGGATGAAATCAAATTTAACAATTACAACAATAATTTTTTTGAGCATTTTTAACTTATCATTTTTGTTTTACTTTTCAAAAAATACATGTAAATTTGTACTTCAAACATTCATTTTGCTGATGTAAATTTATTTTTAGTTCAAATTTGATATTTTTAATTTAACTTTTTTTAGAGAGGACTTAAAATTTTTATTAAAATAAAATTTCAATAATTTACTCATTTATATAAGTTTATTTCAACTGAAATTTGATGTTTTTTATACTTTTTCTAAAAACATTATTGAAATTTGTACTATTTCAACATTCATCAATCAGCAGTATATTCATTTTAATTTAATTTTAATATTTTTAATCTCTTTTTTGAAAAGATATGTTTGAATTCGTACTTATTTTCAATATTTATTCGATAATATAAGTTTATTTCAATTAGAATTTAAATACTTTTCAATTTTTGTTTTATGCAAAAAAAAATGTTTGAAAATCGTATTTTTCACTTATCAATTTCAGTTTATGCCGGCCGGAAATAAAAATTCATATCAATTAATTTCAAATTTTAAATTTAAAAAATTTCTTTCTTTTTTCATCTAAAATACATTTAAGATTGTCTATACTATCCTAAAATTTATTTTATTATTATGAATCCATTTTTAGCTAAAATTTGATATTTTCAAATTTTATTCGAAAACAAATTGAAAATTCGCATCATCTCAATATTCATTTCCAAATATAAGTTCATTTCAAATTTAAATTTGATTCTCTGAAATTTTTATTTTGGCCTAAAATATATTTAAAATTTATGCTATAGCAACATTTATTTCAATTAATTTCAATTCATTTATAGTTTAAAATTTATGTAAGAAATATGAATGACTAAAAAGTTTTCGTGTGAAAAAAAAATTTATAGAAATAAAATATAATGAAAAAATATGCTATATTTTAACTATTATTGCATGATACTTTAATAAAAAAGTAAATTTTGCTTTCTTCTTTTTTTTTT
>NW_018108801.1:22079-23777 GCF_000183805.2 Loa loa | reverse complement strand
TGGTCGCGATTAATAGTGCAATCATCATTACTATTTCATTAATTTTGTCGTATCCTTAATCAATAAAAATTAAATATACTTACCGGTGAATTCAGCACTGTAAATACGAAGACCTAGTTCATTTGTAAAGACGATCATTGGGATGACGAATGTCAAATTTACCAGACAGCAAAGCAACGAATGGAGCATTTGGAAACAATCGAGGCGTACCTGAATTGCTTACAAAATGGCTATAACGATTCAATTCTATTTGTTGCTATTTTAAGCTGTGGTCGCAAAGTTTTAGTACAAAGGAATTGCTCGGCACATATTTCTACTTCATCTCGACTTTCAGCCCATTTTTTAAACCATTTTCATGAGATTTTATTTTGTTTTACTTTTGATATATACGTGCAAATATATCTTTAATGAAAAATGAATCATATTTATGAAATACCATGATTTGATATTATATGGCAAAATTAGTTGAAAGAGAAATTAATTAGAAATTTCCGTAGCAATATGCAAATCATTCAGTTCCAATATTTGATTAAAGAACACAGGTAGGATTATTCAGTACTGTATAGATTAAAAATTCATTGAATCCTTTAATGCAAACTATCCACCACTTTCCATTCATTCAAGTATTGCACCTTCTATATCACTTTCAGGATTTCTGGTCAACTTCCAACCAATTTTTGTACATTATATTCTTTTAATGCTTCCTGTACAAATACGGAATATGTCATAACAAAATGATGTGTTTCATACAGCTACTTAGGAATATTATGACACATTCTTTCAATCATTCTTTTTTTTTAGACAGTGATCAGCGATTATAATACTCCAACCAACATTTCTTCCATTCTTTCTGATTTATGATTGCAGAGCAGACAGATATTCCCTTAATTTCAGTCATTTTAATGCTGCAAATAGCAGTGAATTGATTGAATCTCAGTTTTATATAATATTTGTGAATGTATAATTAATAGTAATAAAAAATGGAGACAAAAAAAAATCTTGTCGAATCTCTACAAGAGAATGCACGTTGATGAATGGATTTATTTTCAACATATTTTTTTGTATGCCCAATTTATCTGCAACCTTTCATGAGGCTTTCGTCGGGGATTAAAAGCATATACATCAACTATCGAGTTAGTGATTGGGAACTTGAATGTAAGAGAAAAAAATATGAGAAATACTGCTAATCGTGCAGATCAAAAGCTGCTCGAACCTTTGGCCTTTTAATTCAATTTCTTTTGATATAAAAAGGCTTCTATTCAAGCATTTCTACATTTTAAAAATTTTGTATTTTTCTTTGTTCTTCGTCATGTCGATAACACAAATCATTAGGTTCAGTCTTCTGATTTGCACCACTTTGGCCTGTAATGAAACTTTCTCCCTACTTGACCTCGATACAAATGTTATTACTACATATGTTCGTTATCCTGGCTACGAACAAAATGTCGCTCTGAAATATTCTTATCATCCTACTGCTCGTCTCCCAAACAATGTTTTTAACCCAAGTGTAAAAAAATCAAGCAGTAGCAATGAAAACATTGACTATGACTTCTTTCAAAAATACATTGACAACTTCAATCTATCATACTTTGATCCAGATCCCAGTGAATATAATACTGATGGAGAAATACCAGAAGGTAACATTAAAACTGAATTTTTTGCTTTTAATATATATGAGAAAAAGTGAATTGATTATAG
>NW_018108801.1:15263-21502 GCF_000183805.2 Loa loa | reverse complement strand
ACAATCGCGATGAATATAGAAAACGCAAGAAAACGCCCGACCAACCATTTATTTGCAAACGCAAACGACCCGATTGTGGGCCAACGTCATCGTTTCCTTCTCGCAATGAAACACGCCAACCTAAATTTCAATGCGAAAACTGCAAGGAATTTTTCTGCCGCAAGGACTACTTGAAAATACACATGAAGCGATGCTTAATAACTTCTCGTTAGTTTCACAAATCTAGCAAAATTTCAAGCATGTTTCTATCTCGAATAGTAGAATGCACATGAAAATGTGATGCGAAACATGTAAGACCATGGAACACTGCAAAATTCAATAAATATTGCAATGCAGAAAATGAAGCCAAACTGCGGCAAAGTGTCCATTTCTTTTGGCGCAGTGAGGCAGCATTTAGAAAATATTCGTTGTAGACCTAACTGCAACACATCCACAATTCGGGCATATACAATGCACGAAATAATGTGTAAGTATCAGAAATTGCGCGGCATCTTCAATGCTGCCATCAAAACAGATGCCAATTTATAGTCTCATTTTAATATTGGCTTTCTGATCTGTTTTGTTTTCATTCTCTTTACTATGCAACATATCATAAGAGTAATTAGTGACAGAAACGGCAATTTTTTTTAAATAAATTCTTATTAAAAATTGGACTGCATATTCGATCCTTCATGATCGCCTGATGTTATAAGAGTTTTTCAGAAAAGCGAACTCATGAGTGTCCACATGTCAGATGTGCTTTTCACACGAACAGTCACAAAAAATGGATAGAACACAAGAAAACGCACGGCAAACGATTTATTTACGAATGTAAAGAACCCAATTGTGGGAAAAAGTACAATCATAGCACATCATTTTACTCTCACAAGGAAAAACATCTACCTAAACCTCAATGCGAAAATTGCAACAAATCCTTCAGCTGCAAGGGCAGCTTGAAAGCACACATGAAGCGATGTGCTTTATAACTTCTCGTTAGTTTTGCGAATTTAGAGAAATTTCAAGTTTCGAAGTTTAGCAAAAATAAAAGTTCTCATTTTAATATTGAAATTTGTGATCTGTCTTGTCTTTATTCTTTTCGTTATCCCATATTTCATGAAAATAGTGGCGTGAACTTCTTGGTTGATAACGATATATTAATTGCTTATATTAATTGCTTTTTATATAACTCATTTATCATTGCTTACCAATTCATCGTGTTATATACATTCATATTTTATACCCTTTTTCTTGGTGTTAAATAGTAATATTGCACAAGAACAATATTACCTCCCGAATAAATCTGCATCGCCGAGAAACGAGTTCAACAGAAAAACAATTTGCCAACAAATTTTTGATGTCATGAGCCGGGAATGTCGGATACTATAATCAAAAGTGCTCAACCGGCAAAGCAAAAGTTAGAGGATCTTCTCGACGAAGTAAAAGCAATGGACCTAACGCTTCCTGATCAACATTTAGCAGTGGAGGGGAAGCAACAGCAACTCGAACTCAAGAGAAGGACTATAGAAGAAAAAATAAGGCGTCTAAAACTCTATGTTGGTACACTCGGATCAATCAACGAAAAATGGTCGGAGTATATCCAGAAACAAAAGAATGCACAGAAAAGAAAGCAAGAAGAAGACAAATACGCGGATATGGTCGACTCTCCCAAATGTCTCAGCAGATAGTAAATTTGCCACAGTTACCACTACCAACATTCAATGGTGACCCAAAATCATGGAGAGAATTCTGGGATAGTTTTGATGCCACAGTGCATTTCCAAAAAATACGCGATATTCGAAAATTAAATTATCTGATCTCATATCTCAGAGGAAACGCTCTACAAGCTGTCAAAGGCTATAATATTGTTCCAGAAAACTACGACGCTATAAGAATAGTCTTGATCAAAAAATTTGGAAATCTACTATAAAAAAGTTGTACAATGAGTTATACTCCATTCAAGGACACGACCGAGAGTGAAAAACAACTGTTGAAACTATGAAAAGAATACTTCGACAACTGGAAGCAATGGATGAGTGTTTGGAGCATTCAGGCATTGAAATTATTATCGAAAGTGGATTGCCAATTTGGATATTGAACAAAGTTTACCAAAAAAAAGGACCAGGAGTTCTGGTCGGTCACCAGACTCCGAAAGTTCCTGCAAGAACTAGTCCGACAAAATGAGGAAATGCAGAGAAGCCAGGCCTCTAGTGGTGGGTACCAACGAAAATCAACCGAATCGAAGTCGAACCACGAACGACGCGGCACTAGAGGAGAGACGTCTACTTTGAAGGCAATCAAGCAGCCCAAGCCAAACGATAGTAAAAGGATCACAAACTCAAGGAAATATCCTGAAAGTGATAAAATACGAAGACCTTGTTCATTTGCAAAGACGATCATTGGGATGACGAATGTCAAATCTACCAAACAGCAAAGCAACGAATGCAGCATTTGGAAACAATCGAGGCGTACCTGAATTGCTTACAAAATGGCTATAACGATTCAATTCTATTTGTTGCTATTTTAAGCTGTGGTCGCAAAGTTTTAGTACAAAGGAATTGCTCGGCACATATTTCTACTTCGTCTCGACTTTCAGCCCATTTTTTAAACCATTTTCATGAGATTTTATTTTGTTTTACTTTTGATATATATGTGCAAATATATCTTTAATGAAAAATGAATCATATTTATGAAATACCATGATTTGACATTATATGGCAGAATTAGCTGAAAGAGGAATTGACTAAAAATTTCTATAGCAATATGCAAATCATTCAGTACCAATATTAGATTAAAGAACACAAGTAGGATTATTCAATACTGTACAGATTAAAAATTCATTCAATCCTTTTAATGTAAACTATCCACCAGTTCCCATTCATGCCAATATTACACCCTTTGGATGCATCATTCTAAATTTTAATTTTGAACTTTGCTGTTACATGAATTTGAGCACCAAGCGAATCTGCAAGTCATGAGAACCTCAACAGTGAAACAAACATTGAAATTTAAGGCTTTTTTATCATTTAGACATTCCTTATCAAGCTTCTTTGTATGCAGCTAAACGAATGAATTGGCCCACCTACGCATTCCTCTTGTCATCGTGTCAACAAGCCTGTGACAGTTTGGTCACTAAGCCTGGAATCCTTGGATCATTTGTCACTACCGCTTTAGCAGAAATTCAAATTCTCCCTCAAAATGGATTCAGTGTATAAAAAATGGTTCAAATAATTAAAAATTGAAATAAAATTGAATAAGACACTTAAAAAAACTCCAGAGACCAAGAAGAAGAAATTTCGTCAGAATCTGTGCTATAATCTACAATTGATGGCTTTCAAAATCTCGTTCCACTGAAATGAATGTTTCACTGAAATGAAATTTGCTTTGAAATATTGAAATGTAAATTTCAAAATATGAATAGTATAAATAGTAATTAAATTTGTTTTTCGGGCAATTATCATCTATTATTTTCTTTTTGTTTATTATTTTTCCTTTGAAAAAAACGTCCGTGCGAAAAATACTCCTGAAATGATGATCATTGCAACATTTGAAATTATGTCACCATTCAAATTAAGTACCGAATTCGAACCAACCAGGTAGCGAATCTTGTTCTAATAAACTTGAAGCAAGCGATGTGCCTTAAATAATATTAAGCACTTTTATAACAAATCCTGTCAAGTAAGTAATAAATTTATCTTTAAATCATAGAAGAAAAAAAAATAAACGTAAGGTTTTCCAATGCTGACCAATTCGACTAATTTTATAAACAAGGACAAATTTTAAGTCATCATATCTTGCCGATGAAATATTTCATTCTTATCAATCCATATCAGATAAAGCACTGATTTTAAAAGTTAATTATTGTCACATCATGACTGCTTCTCATTTCAAATCAAATTTCATTTCATGAAATTTTTGAATTGCGGAAATTTTCACATAGACAACTTTGAGTAAAAAATTTTGATACAGGAATGTTGTATTCAAAGGAATTGTTGTTGAAATGTTTTTAAAAAAAATATTGTGGAGAAAAGAAAAGTGATAATACGATAAAATAGAATGCATCACTAAATTATTAGTGCTACGTATGGTCACTTTGCTCAGTTAATCTAACGTTTCACTCTCATCAAAGTTCATCCATTGAATTTAACACCAAATAAAGTGTCGTAATTTTACTCGATCTTGACATATTAAATTCTTTTTTTTCGATAATTTTTCTATTGTTTCTTTTTAAAGTTTTCAATTTCAGCAGTATATTGTGACATTTAGAATTGTTAGTTATCTTCCTCGTTTTTTTATAAATTTTAATTAAGAAATGTATTTATTCATTTTTGAATAAGCCTTTTTTACAATTCTCAGAATTCTAAAAACTAACCTGTCATGCACATTCGTATTAACATATTTTCCCAAATCATGTCAAAAAATAAATCTGATCAGATTAAATTTATTCATACTTCTCAAATTTGAAAACTTTTTCCTCACTTTGACCATCAAAAGTTTTCGGTGCTGAGACTTTTTCTCTGTTTCCTCAGATTTGTCACCGTTTTGAACTTTCATCGAATGCAAATCAACTATTCGACAATTCACCGGTGTGAAATAGTAGTTGCGATGGATTATCAATTGAGTAGAATGTTACTTGAAAATGCATGACAAAATGCCTATTGTTTTCAGCGGAACTTTGCAATGTAACTGTGAGTTGAAAAACGAAATTGAAAAGTTGACAAACGAAACGGATAAGAATAAATTTAATCTAATCAAAGATTAACTTTGAAATTAGATTAAATTTATCCCTACTTTCAAAAACTTAAAAATTCTTTTCTCTCACTTCATCTTAAAAAGTTTTCGACACTGCGATTTTTTTCCTCCGTCTCCTCAGATCTGTCACCGATTTGGAACATTTGTTGAATGCAAATCACATATTCGACAACTAACTGGTGTGAGACCGTAGTTGGTATGGTTTATTAATTAAATAAAAAAATGCCTGTTATTTTCAACGAACATCACAATGGAACTGTAAGTTGACAAAGGAAATAGATAAGCAACCGTATGAAATGCTGAGAGGTTCAAGTGCTGTGATTAAGAAAAGCCTTTTTGTTGCCAAAAATCTCGATGTTGTTATATATAATTTCGTCAATGATTTAGCAATATTGAAACCTAATTGCAAGTTCTTCGTCAATGATTTAGTAATAATGAAACTTAATTGCGAGTTCTTCATGCATGACATGCAAGTTGTTTGCTTGTCATATATGCATTACTAATGAAAAGGCTTAGACTTAGGCTTAGCTATGTTTCTTTCAGAATCCAAAAGCGGAATCCTCAGTTGTCTGTTTATTTATTTTCACGTTCCCTGTTCATATAATGAAAATTGAGATAGATGTCCTGGTAGTAAGAAGCGACTAAGTTGGTGACAAATGATTAAGCATAATTGTGGGAGGGAGAACGATGCTGAGACAAAATGACGTGGTGGACATAGTTTGGGAACAAAATACCATAAATCGGAAGACTTCATAGAGGAAATGAGTTAATAAGTGATACAAGGCCATCCATTGTAGACAGGTGATTCATTCATGACCCTGAACGACCTCATCAAATCGTTTTTTTCCTATTCCCTTGCTTCGATAGCGATCATTTCTATTCTTTCTACACAGTTCTAGAGAATTGCTTTTTCTCAAAGTGTTCTTCAGAGTTACTTCAATTTTTATTTAGCAGTGTTTCAGTTTAAATTTTCCAAAAATCAATAATCTGAACAAGGCCAAAAAATCAATTGTTAACTTCCAAACTCTGACTTACAACGATTTAATTTCATTTATTGCTATTTTAAGCTGTGGTCGCAAAGTTTCAATACGAGGGAATTACTAGCACAAATTTCTACTTCATTTCGACTTTTCAGCTCATTTTTCAAACCATTTCCATGAGATTTATTTTGTTTTACTTCTGATACAAATATGCAAACACATCTTTAACTATCAAATCGAGATGAGTCATATTTATGAAATACCATGATTTGACATTATATTGCAAATTAGCTGAAAGAGAAATTAACCGAAAATTTCTATGGCAATATGCAAATCATTCAGTACCAATATTGTATTAAAAATCACAGGCAGGGTTATTCAGTACTGTACAGATTAAAAATTCATTCAATCAGTTCAATGCAAACTATCCACCACTTTCCATTCATTCAAATATTACACCCTCTATATCACTTTCAGGATTTCTGGTCAACTTCCACGGTAATTTTGTATACATTATATTCTTTAATGCTT
>NW_018108801.1:10276-15243 GCF_000183805.2 Loa loa | reverse complement strand
TGGTCGCAAAGTTTCAATACGAGGAATTACTAGCACTAAATTTCTACTTCATTTCGACTTTTCAGCTCATTTTTCTAAACCATTTCCATGAGTATTTTATTTTGTTTTACTTCTGATACAAATATGCAAACACATCTTTAACTATCAAATCGAGATGAGTCATATTTATGAAATACCATGATTTGACATTATATTGCAAATTAGCTGAAAGAGAAATTAACCGAAAATTTCTATGGCAATATGCAAATCATTCAGTACCAATATTGTATTAAAAATCACAGGCAGGATTATTCAGTACTGTACAGATTAAAAATTCATTCAATCAGTTCAATGCAAACTATCCACCACTTTCCATTCATTCAAATATTACACCCTCTATATCACTTTCAGGATTTCTGGTCAACTTCCAGGTAATTTTTGTATACATTATATTCTTTTAATGCTTCCTGAACAAATACGGAATAGGTCACAACTAAATGACGTGTTTCATGCAGCTATTCAGAAATATTATAATACATGCTTTTAAACATTCATTTTTTCTTCAAAGCAAATTCAGCCATGTAAAAGCAATTACTAAGGACCAGGCCTAAAAAATGCAAAAATAATGTACGGATCAAAGTGGTGAAACGAAATTAATTAAACAATAACTCCTTCTAAAACAATAACATGAAATCAGTGAGAATCGTAAGGGTTGCTAATAGTATACTGTGAATACCAATGAGTAATGGTATCATGAATCGCGTTCTTTTCATCGTTACGGGATATTTCGGGAATTAGTACCTTAATGGAAGAAGACATTGTGAATTAGAAACACATTTTAATGTGTGAAATTCAAGATTAACAGAAACTGAAATTGTCCCTTTCCGGAATTTGGGGAAAAGGACTGATGATTGAATGTTTTCAAAAAATATAACAAATCACTGATTTCAGCATCACACTTGCTTTTTGCTTTGCAAAAGCAGAAGCGAAAACTGAATATGTGTTTTGTAGGAAAGTAGGAAGCAAAGCAAATATGCAATGAATTCGTTTTAAATCCGAATAATCTTTGCTCCAAGCAACTGTACGCCATGAATAAAAAACAGTTTTTTCTTTTTTTTGTGATGAATTTTGCAAAATTTACAGTAATGCTCCGATTATTTTGCAATTTTTTACATGTTATAACATTGTCTTTTTGTATTTCAATTTATCTGCAATCCTTTTCATGAGGTTTTCGTCGGGGATTAAAAGCATATCCATCAACTATCGAGTTAGAGATAGGAAATTTGAATGTAAGAGAAAAAAATATGAGAAATACTGCTAATCGTGCCGATCAAAAGTTACTTGAATCTTTGGTCGTTTAATTCCATTCAATGTGATATAAAAAGGCTCCTATTCAAACATTTCTACCATTTTAAAAATTTTGTATTTTATTTTGTTCTTCGTCATGTCGATAACACAAATCATTGGGTTCAGTCTTCTGCTTTGCGTCACTTTGGCTTATAATGAAACTTTCTCTCTACTTAACTCTGACACGGATGTTATTACCACATATCTTCATTATGCCGGTTAGTAACAAATCTCTTTCAAGAAAGCATTAACTATTATTTACTCTCAAGGAATCATTCATAACTTCAATTTATCAATCTTTGGTCTAGATACCAGCGAACATAAATAAACACGCTCCTTTTTAAGCAGATTATCTTTTTATCAAATTTGTAACTGTGCAAGTTTGCGCGAAATCTCCTTTGGAATACCTGCGGCCAATCTCAAATGTGAATAAATTGTGTTTGAGAATTGAATAAAAGATGTTCATATTATGCGAGCAATCAATGCGTATCAATCTCATTTTCAAAGCTAATGTATTTAGAAAAGTATTTACTGAATATCAAACTGCAGTCTGTGTTATTTCTTGTAAACAACTGTTCAATATGCTAATAAATTTGAATATTTTTTT
This sequence comes from Loa loa, assembly GCF_000183805.2. Lineage (NCBI taxonomy): Eukaryota > Metazoa > Nematoda > Chromadorea > Rhabditida > Onchocercidae > Loa > Loa loa. Next base: position 13,310 of record NW_018108801.1, on the reverse strand, counting down.
CAGAATTGGCAAGGAATCACACTCATCAATATGGATTTCACCTGTTTCGTTTTCTTCCTCTTCCAACTAAGTAACACTCAAACTATCGTAAGTTCATTTAAAGTTAAAAAATAGAAGATAACGCTGCAATATTTCTAAGGTTTCAAAATTTTAACGCAGTTCAAACTTGATAACTTCATATAATTTGAGGAGCCACAAACAGAACCGCTGGATTTGTCAATGTCAAGAATGATTGAGGGGCGGATTGGACCATCAGATCTATCAGTGCCAGAAGTGAATGAAGGACAAGTGGAACTCAACGAAGTCGATCAGAATGATGCAAGCTCGTTGAACTCACAAATTCAAGAAGTAAATAGGGAACAAATAAGTATAGGAGATATGCCGAAGAAAATCTGGTTTAAGAGGCATCAAAATGAAACGTCCAACATCGAAATATTCAAAAGGAAGCATTCAGAATGTACGACTCACAAAGATGAGAAGCGGTTCAAATACGAAATATCCAAGGAAGATTTCGCTGTTCCATCGAGTACACATATCAAGAATCATACCGGTAAGAAGTCCTTCCCTCGTTCGAATTCCGCCCAGTTATGGAATCCGGATGGACATATGAGTATTCATCTCGATGAAATAGTCTCTTGTTCCGAATGCATGGTGAATTTCACCTGGTTAGATACTCCGCGTGCACATATGAAGAAGCTGTACAATTGTTCAGAATGCAAAATGAATTTCACAAGGAAAGATGTTCTGGATATACATATGAGGATTCATACCGGTGAGAAACCATACAATTGCTCAAAGTGCAAAATGAACTTCACAAGGAAAGATGTTTTGGATATACATATGAGGATTCATACCGGTGAGAAACCATACAATTGCTCAAAGTGCAAAATGAATTTCACCCAGAAAAATAATCTGAATACACATATGAGGATTCATACCGGTGTGAAACCGTACAATTGTTCTGTGTGCGGGAAAAATTTCAGACAATCAGCGCATATGAAACGTCACATAAAGATTCATGACAGTAATAGATCCAAATTCAATTGCACTGCATGCCGTAAAGCTTTCATGACGAAATCCGGCTTGAACAGACACATGAAGAGTCATGTGATGGACTGGTAATTGCATTTTGAACGAAATTAAGCATTGCTATTTTGTTGTATTTTCTATAAGTTAAATTCATTTTTCTTTATTGTATTGTTATCATTCTATTGCTTTATATACATATTAGTATTGTTCCTTTGTAGTTTCTTTATTAATTCCCTCATCTTAGTGAATAAAATTTCCCGTTCCAATGTCTACTTGCATTTTACTAAGCAGCCTTTTTATTATTAATGCATATATAACAAGCAAATAACTTACATTCTATGCATGGAATGAAAGTATAACAAAATGGAAGTTTCTGGTAGCGAAAAGGCTTTTTTCAATCACAATACTTGAAGTCTCTTATCATTTCATAGGGTTATCCATCCATTTCGTTTGTCAACTCAGTGTTCTGTTGCAGAGTTCCGTTGAAGACAATAGACATTTCAGTATCCTATTTGCAAGTAACATTTCATTCTGTTGATAAGCCATCCCATCTACGGTTTCACACCAGTGTGTTGCCGAATAGATGATTTGCATTCAATGAATGTTCCAAATCGGTGATAGATCTGATTAGACAGAACATGAAATATCAATTTTGTATTTTAAAATCATCCATACGACAATGTCTTGTTGTATTTGATACAGATAAATTGACTCAAAATACTTTCCATTTTTTAAACTTGTTATTGTGGATTTCAATTTATTAAATTATTTTGAACTGAATTTAGATGAAAATACACAGCTATTATTTTTTAATTAATTTCACATGAATGATTCATCAATTCATTGGATGAATGTGCAATATTGGTGTATTGTTAATGATCGAACATTGTATGTTTACCTAGATGCTATTATCCATGATCATTCGATCAAATAATAAATCAGTAAGCTAATTAACTAGTTTAACAGAATTGTTGGCAAAATTGAGAACAAAAAGTCAGTTTGTGAAGCTAATTAATAAATTGACGAATTAATGAATGAATTTGGTTAAATCATTCAGGGAACTGAAATAATTAAGGAAAAGTGAACCATATATATTTGAAATAAATGAAAATTTATTATAAAAATGTAAAATTTTGTCGACAAAAAGAAAGGAAAAACTATAAAAATGAACAATAATGGATAACACAGCTTTATTTTTAATTGTTTCGATGTATAAATATGTGAATCAAATCGAAAATGCTCCAATATTTGTCGGTTCTTGCAACTTTTTCAGTTGACTCATTTCCGACCAATGGATTGCCCAGCCTTGTCCAGTTTGAGCTTATTCATTCCAGTACGATTTGAGGATTTCAAGATTAGGAACTAGTTAGATCTGATTCTGAAAGGGTAAACCATCCGTCATTAAGCTGTATTTTTCAAAAATGAAATATGTAGATATTTCACTGAAAAAGAGCTGTAGTACACTGTCAATAAACTATTCATTTCGACTAGAAATGATAAAAGCGTCTGAAGAAATGAACAATCACACGATTTGGATGCATATAGTTGTCCTGTGTGCGGGAAAATCTTCACCCCATCACTGTATATGAAATGTCACATGAAGATTCATGACAGTAATAGGTCCAAATTCAATTGCACTGTATACGGTATAGCTTTCCTGACTTAATGAATATATGACAAGCAGATAAATTGCATTCCATGCATGAAATATTGTGCAAAGTGGAAGCGAATTTTTGACAACGAAAAGGCTTTTTTTTAATGACAACACCTGAAGTATCCTTTCATTTCATTCAAATATAAATGCATTCCTTTTGTGCCTTGTGATACTTGATTACGTCACTGGAAAAAAAAAGCTAATTTTTCAATCACGAATGGTTTTAATGAAAGAGTATGACAGGGAAGGTCTGTGCTTCTATACATACTATAACAGTGCCAAAGGAATGCAAATTGATAGGAATCCTCATGCTTCCATGCTATTTTACTGGCCTCATGTTGATAGACAGTT
>NW_018108801.1:5871-9182 GCF_000183805.2 Loa loa | reverse complement strand
GTGACATTTACTTCGACCGTTTCCAGTTCTGGACTTAATTTCAAAGTTTTGAGTATGCGGTGAATTCGGTTTAATTTGAATTAACTTGTCAGCTTCTTTATTCAATTTGACATTCTTCACTTACTTTCTGTAGTATCTGGAAGACAAGAAAGTGGAATTGGAGAAACTTGTCGCCGAAAAAGGTGAAGAAGCAATCACTAGACCGGAAGACTGGTAAGAATTTTATTCAATATTTCATTCTTACAATGGGTCTCAGTTCTTTCTATACATTCTTAAGAATTCGATGAATAGGATGTGCTGCGTTATCTTCATCGATATAATCACAGTAATTAATGAATGGCGGTTGTTTAGGGGTGGCTATAGATTGCGTCCACACTATTTTGAATTTTGGCAAGGTCAAACTGATCGGATACATGATCGTATTGTATTTGAAAAAGGAGTTGATGAAACGGAGTGGTTGATTAAGCGTCTTTCACCGTGAAAATCACTCTCAAGGGATCCTTGTTAATCCAGCTGATTGTCGAATTCCTTTAGTTATACTTTCATTGTAGATATAAGCGTTAGTAATTAGCTACTTAATTGTCATAATATAAACTTCGAAATTATAGCCGATACTTCAACAAAAATTTCTTACTAAAGTATCACTCAAAAAAAAAAAATAAGATAAAGTAGAATGCATTTTCTGCTTGGCCCAATAATGCCATCCGTTTGCTTTAATTTTTTATCTAAAATGAGTACATATAAAAAATTGGAGAAAGTGATTTTAGAAAGCAATTAGCGGCGAACTTGATTAACTGGATTAGCATATCATCCTTGTTTGTTTCGTTTTCCCGCTCTGTGACAAATAAAGGAAATCCAATAGAATTCATTTTATCTAATTATATCATTAAATCCTTAATGAAATAGATAAGACATAAACTGATCTAGTTAGGATAGAAATGAGATAATTTGAAAACCTGTAAAAAAAAAGTGAAGAACAGAAGCTGCCAATTTTCTATTTTTATGATGGTATATAGTAAATTGAAGTGGAAAATTTTTGTTAATTTAATCAATCGTTAATTTGGTGAATTTTTGGTTTATAACTAGGAAGTGAAGTGAATTATTAACCCTATTGAATGCTTCATTAAATGTTGGGGTATTAAAATGGGAATCAAATTTGATGAATTTTACATAATTTAACGGTATCTTATTACCCGTCTAATCATCACTTCGTATATTTTCTCTTTGTTTTTTCTACTGTAAAATTCTATCGACGTTTTTGTTTTAGTTTTTGTTTTTTTTTTCTTCAAAATTATGCATTTCTAGCTAATAATGGTGAATGTTTTCAATTTTCATTTGATTCGACTAAAAGTATTGCCATATTTGTATTGCTAAAATTTGCTTTTTCATATTAATATATTCTTAATAATTATGTTGTATATTATTTTGATGCGCATTTGTCGCTTTACTTTTTTTTTTTTTATCATCCTACAGATTATCCTTTTAATTATTTTAATCTTTTTTGTACTTTATTTTATTTTTGTTGTCTATTTTTTATTTGTTTAACTAATTTTTTTAGTTCTAAGTTGTTTAGATGTATTTTTAGTATATTAAATATAACAATTTTAGGTATTGTTGGTTTATAAAATATAATTTTTTTAAAGTTTCGTAAGTTTCATAAAATGGAATATAGTTATTATCCTTTAATGTTTGGTTTTGGTATTTCTTGGTTTTGATGTTAGTTTAGTTTTGTTTATAAGGATGGGTTGTTTTTTTTCTATTTTTATCCGCTTCCTTTTTTTTATTTTTTTTAGCAAATCATCACTTGCTCAATTATTTAGAGGAGATTGCTGTTAAATAATATTTCAGCTTTTTTTTTTCGTTATTTTTTATGCAAATTCAAAATGACTCATAAATTACAAGAGATATTTTATTATAGTGATAACGTAGTTAGTTAATAAATATACATAGTATAATCATTAATACATAATAAATACATAGTATAATCATTATCAAAGTTTTGAGAAGAGAATATAAAAGTTAAAGGTGAGCAATTCAGGTATGAATCGCTAAAGATTAACAGTAAATTACTAGAGGTATTTTATTATAGTGATAACGTAGTTAGTTAATAAATACATAGTATAATCATTATCGAAGTTTTGAGAAGAGAATATAAAAGTTAAAGATGAGCAATTCAGGTATGAATCGTTAAAAGATTAACAGTGATTAACTGAGGTTTTATTAATGCATGCAAAACATGTTATACTATCACAGTTTAGCATATGAAACAAATTTAAAAAAAAAAAACCGAAAGAACTCTATAAATAATTGCTTCATGAACGGATTGATAACTAAAAAATTATTTTATGATAATTGTTTTTTTTTAGAGGAAAGAATTTTAAATGATTTTTTAAAACAAATGACAAGAAATGTCATTTAATATCATATGATAAATAAGTCATTATTTCTTGCCTAAAATGTTTCCTGAAATAAATGGTCCAAATTTCATATCGTATCAACAATCCTAACATCATCTTTCTTTATTATCATCAATTCTTATCCTGGTAATTATACCTATACCCAGTTATCCGAACATCATCTTTTTTGGGGTTAATCATCAATTCTTATCAGGCTAATTTTATCCAGTTATCCGGATATCATCTTTCTGGGCTAACACTAACCTTACTTCAGAAATCTTACCTGTAAACAAAAAGTAGTTCCTCCGTGCTCAGTCCTATCATTTGGTCACCATTGTACATGAAATGTTATCTGTTAAGGATTGGCTCAATGAATGTATCTATCAATGCACAAGAATTGAACCACGAAGTTATTTGGGCAGTAGCACCGTCAATTAACCACTGCGCCATTGTATCTAAAGCATACCTCTCTCATTTCCTTACCAAGTTTGTTTGTTTTTGTTTTGTTTTTTTTTTTTGGACATTTTTAGTGAAGTTTTTAATAATTATATTTACGTATGAAAATATTTCACCTATTTACATAATTTTTGATAGAATATTAATGATTTTACGTTTCACTTCATTCCATCTTTTTTCTAATTTCTCTTATTTAGCAATGCTAGAAATTGTTTATTAGATATTATAATGTTCTGTATGAAAATAGATATATATGGAAAATAGCATTAAAGAAAGAAAAAAGTAAACAAAAAGCACTTTGATAACATGCAAGTTTCGGTGTATACCAATCAGGCGTATACATTGACACTGATTAGTTTGGGAATTTTAATCAGAATTCGTAAAGCTCACTTTTAATGACTATTATAGTAGTCATAACACAGTCAGAGAAGGGGACCAGATTCCTCTAATAATCATCAT
>NW_018108801.1:0-5718 GCF_000183805.2 Loa loa | reverse complement strand
GCACCGTCAATTAACCACTGCGCCATTGTATCTAAAGCATACCTCTCTCATTTCCTTACCAAGTTTGTTTGTTTTTGTTTTGTTTTTTTTTTTGGACATTTTTAGTGAAGTTTTTTAATAATTATATTTACGTATGAAAATATTTCACCTATTTACATAATTTTTGATAGAATATTAATGATTTTACTTTCACTTCATTCCATCTTTTTTCTAATTTCTCTTATTTAGCAATGCTAGAAATTGTTTATTAGATATTATAATGTTCTGTATGAAAATAGATAATTATAGTATATTCTAGCAAAGTAATTAGCATTCATCTACAGATTGCTATCATCCATCTAACCTATAAGATATTAATAAATTCGTAACGCAAAGCTGCAACAGCTATAATAAATTTCCGAAGTTATAGTTTGTCTACGGTATATTTCCTTTCAATTTAAGCATTCTTAAATGCATACATATACATTCACGTACGTGTGCACAAACGTTTACACGTATGTGTACGCGCGTACGTGCACATGCGTAGACATGTTTTTTCGTATTTGCAAGGTGCACTTTCATTTCGTTACACTGAGATCAGTGATTCAATTGATACTTGGGTCCATTTTTTGGTGGTACTTTTTCTTGGGTTAAAATTAAATTTATATCAAATTTTTTCATAATTGGTAAAAATGGAAGTTAATGACAATTTTTTTCCATAATTTATGGTTGTCGAATTGTTAAGAAATTTCTTAAACCTGTTACTGTTGCTATGTAGAGTAGTCTGTTACTATTTACACTAACATTTGTTAGTAATATATGCTTACGTGAGTTAAGTTTGGTTTTAGTTTTCCTTTTCTCCAGCGATTGTTTTGTTAAATTATTACGTTAAAATTTATTGCAGAGCTTAAACGTTGCGGCTTGCATAAAACTTAAGTGGGAGGTACATACCTGCGAAGGATGGTATGTTCTAGATTTACTTATTTGCTTAATTGTAATTTATTATGTATTTGTTACTACTTTTTTAAGTGAAAAGAAAAGATTTTTAGTAAGAAGAACTATTTTATTTGCTCATTTTTTTTAGGTAATTGCCATTAATTACATTTATACCCAATTATATCAGATATTAATATATGCCTAAATACTTTTACCCTGTTTTGCATTAGTTATCTATATTTAATTCATTCTCAGTTTTTCCTACTTGTATATGCACGATTACATTTATTTTTATTCATAATTCTATTTACATACTTTAAATTTCACTATCGAACGTTTAACGCTTTGATGAAATTTTTTTTCCTGTTTTTTGGGACACAAAATGATAAGTAGTTACCAAAAAAAGTCGACTAACAATGGGGAATATTTTTTAAAAAAAGTGCAGATTCATAGAAGTGACAAATCGGTTAGCTTATTTGCACTCGTACTATAACTGACATCAATGATGAATCATTTGTAGAGTGCCACGCTGCAGCCATATTTGGATGCTGTACGGAAAACATTAGAGGCTGCGATGTGCCTGGAACAATTCAGCTCGCAGGTAGTTGAAAGGTATAACAAACCAGAAGTAAGTGGCTAACGTGTTTTGCGTAAATAATTTGTGGTTGAATACAGTTTTCGAATTTAGGTTGAATGCATCCCACAAGTAGGAAGATTGGAAACTTTCTGAAAAATAAAGAAGTAATTTGCAGCACGTCAAGCAAGATATAGAATGACATTGCATTCTGCTTGATGCATGCTGTAGTGATAAAGAAATGGTGAAGACAATTTATCTTTTTTGTGAAAATGTATAAGAGGATGTGCTTGGTCAAATGGGTAGTCGCTTTTCTCTGGTTTCGGCAAGTGAAAATAAAGCAATAGTTAATTTCAGGTGGAAGTTGGCACATCATCAGAACTTTTATTAACTCCGGTAGTTGTATCACGTAACAAGCAGGAACGTGTTCTTATTGAGCCGTCGATCAATTCGGTGCGCGTCAGTATTGCCGTGAAACAGGCTGATGATATTGAGAAAATTCTAACTCACAAATTTACACGTTTCATGTGTCAGAGGGCTGATAACTTTATTATACTCAGAAGGTTTGCTTCTATTAAATTAATTGGTCAGTAACGTTATAGTTAAGATTTTCCCATTAAATTATGAGCAGATTGCATATGTATAATAAAACTGTGATTCTTATCAAGTTGCTTTCATTGTTTGTATCAGAACTAATTTTTATAGAAAGCCGATACCAGGTTATGATATATCGTTCTTGATAACTGCAACGCATACAGAAATGATGTATAAGCACAAAGTGGTTGATTTCTTGATTCACTTTATGCAGGAAATTGATAAGGTATGTGCTTATATATACATGTTCTATAAATTAAAGATTTTGAAAACTTTCGGTTTATTGATAGCTTCGGCTCATTATAGCAATTTCATATTAACATTATTATAGCGTAGTATTTGAAAAGTTTACTAAATGGATTTCTTCTTCGGAGATCCATTACCTAAGTTTGTGATATAAAGGATAGTTTTTGCAGGAAATCAGTGATATGAAATTGGCACTAAATGCTCGTGCTCGAGTATCTGCAGAAGAATTCCTGAAGCGTTTCAACTAATTCATTTGGCACCTATTTGTGCATGCGTAATTTATCGCTCATCTTTTAATTTGTCGGATGCAGTGCAGTAAAACAGTTTCACTTTCAAACTTGTAAATCGATTTTTTTTGTTTTTATGCGGTAGTATTGCTGTATTTCTGTCATATGACGATGATATTCAATGGTTTTTCTTTGTTCCACCCTGACTTGTATCACTTCTTACTTTCTGCTGCCATATTTCGTGACATTGCAATCTATATCATGTAACCATCAATTGCATTAATAACTGAACTACGCAGTGAAGTTTTTAGAAAGGCTTTATTGAAAGTTTTATTCTGAGAAGTATATTTTTTCCATTGATTGTAAACATATAATTTCATGCTCTATATTTTTCAGTTATATAAATGAAAACGTCATTGAAACGAATACTTCTCACAATACTACTGTACTATTTGCCTAATTTATATTAATGATTTAATAACGCTGTAAAAGTGCACATGATTTAGTCATTGTTTCTATTGCTGCACATAAGAATACGAGTATGGTAAAGTCCCTTATACAGTGGACATAAGCTTTTGCGTGATGCATTGGTATTTGTCAAAGGTGATACTTTTATCCGTTAATTCTTATTTTTTCAATTTAATATTTGTTGTTATCAGATTTTCCATTTACAATTTACATTGTTATTATTATTACTAGTTTCTGTGAGTTGTTTTTTAGTTTTAAATTATTTCTTTCATGTAGTAATTTTTGAATTTTTCAGTGATTCTTTATAGAAATGTTTAGTAAAGATTATCAGATGCATTTTTTTTTGTCAATTTCAGAGCTTTACTTCATAACGCTATCATCCCATATCTTTTGGATGCAGTTGAATGTTTTCTAATCCTTCCATTGTTTGAATTTTCCGTTGAGAAGTTTTGCAGTTTGAATTTCCTCATTTTAAGGTAATGACAAGATTGTTATTACTGTTATTATTTCTGTGCACGGTGCAAGAATTAGCTGCAGAATTTGAAGCGACAGTTGAGCATACTGTGGCGACCTATAAAATCGAAGGGCAAATCATTTTTCCAGAATCATTTACCACGCAAAATGGCAACATGAGTCCAAGTCGTGTATTGGTGAATTATGATTTTAAACATGTTGCATTTGTAAGGTTGGTTATCATCAAATTGTTTTGTTTTCACAATTAAATTTTGAAATAAATTAGCCGTAGTATTTAACGATATTGTTCATACGAGTTAGTGTCTCCGACTGATGGATTTCTAGGGTGGTCTCTGCTAAAATGTCGAGAATGATCTGTTCCGGGATACTGAATAAAAGCAAAATTATATCGAGCACCTTTTACCATGTGTGGGAATGGAGTTACACATATTAAATAGAATTTGATTTATACATAAAGTGTACAAAGTTTGTTTTCAGGCAAGATGGCTGGTTTGTAATTTCAGGAGTTCCACCAGGTTCTTATATTATTGAAATTTCAAACATCGATTATGCTTTTGAACCGGTACGAGTTGATATTACCTCGAAGGGTAAGATAAGAGCGCGGCGACTTAATTTATTACAGGTTAGTTTTTATAGCATTATTTTAGCATATCGTATTTACTGGATTTTTAGGTAATTTAAGCGGTTTATGAACTCTTCATTTCAGTGCAAAATTTTTTTTCCTGGATTTCCTGATATCCTGAGTGTAACCAGTGATTAGTTTAGATGTGTTGCAAGTGTTTCATCCATTTCAGCCGTCACTTGTATCCTCACTTCCATATCCCTTGCGCTTGAATGCAGTGCACCAAATTAACTACTTTCGACCTCGAGAAGAATGGCACTTAACAGATATGCTTACTAATCCAATGGTTTTAATGATGGTTGTGCCTCTTGTTCTACTTGTTATATTGCCAAAGCTTGTTAATGCAAATGATCCTGAAGTTAAAAAGGTAAATAATTGAACTTGTCAGCATTTTTCTCCTATTTAGCAAATCCACTATTGTGATATCTACTTTTGAGAATAACCAGCTGCATCGGATACAGAACTATTTATGTTTTTGTTGCTGTAATAAAGAAAGTTGTGCATTGCGTTGTGAGTTGTGCAGTTGTGCATTGCGAACAGATGATGAAGTAGTACAGTAGTGTTTGTTTAAAAGAAAACTAGTTATGAAAAATCTTAGACTTTAATAGAAATCGAGTTTATCTCATATTGAGTCTCCTTTATTTGATCATGTTATCTTTTCCTTCACACAGTAGTCTAACACAGAAATTTGTTGATTTTAGGAGATGGCTAAAACTATGCCACAGATGGATGTCCCTGATGTTTCGGAAATGTTGGCTTCATGGCTTGGTGGAAATCCAAAAAAAACAAGAAGAACAGCAACAGGAAACAAAAAACGACAGTGATATAGCTCACAGATATATTACATGGATAGTTGAAATATATTTTGCTATCGTCGACCTCAGTGTTAGATATTGGGGCATCTTCTTTTGTTCACTGTTTAAATTTTTCAAGTGGAAGACTGCAAAGAATTTTGATCAAAAACATGCACAAGTTGTATATTTTTGGTGTTGTAAAAAGTTCTGTGTAGTCAATTTCTTTTTCATCTTTACGGGTTATCTGTACTCTTAATTGCCAAGCTAATCTAATTTGCTTAATTTTTCTACGTTAACGTTGTACTAGAAGGATTTTTCTTTGATATCTATCATATGTATCATAAATATGAAAAAAATAAATATGATCATTTGAGATTTGTTTACGGGCTCAATTCAGTAAAAGTTTAATTGGTGTAAAGATCTGTGGTAAACCAATTGACAAAAAACAAAAAGAAAAATTTGCAACGATCATTTGATTACGATAAGATAGTGGGAAAAACATCGGAATTATCATTTGAGATTTGTTTGTGGGGCTCAATTCTCAGTACAATGCTTTGCATCGAAAATTATTCAATCCGCAAGGTCTCTATCGTAACATAAAATGTTTTAAACTTCATTGTAACATCTCAAGAATTGATATAATGCTGATTTTTCAGCCTAATGTAATCTTGCTAATATGGATATCGTTAAACTGCCGATATAGTAGAAGATTGAATTAATCAGTCGGCTTATAGTGATCAAAATTTTCTTTCCCATCGATATCCAGAGAGTTCAAACCATGTCTGATTATAGATTAGTATAAAA
>NW_018108800.1:22975-23898 GCF_000183805.2 Loa loa | reverse complement strand
AAAAATATTAATCACTTTTAGTATAAATGATTTCATATTAAATTATTATCAAAAAATAACTCCGCAATAAGATTTAACAGAAAATTCAAATACTGGTTTTATATTTAAATTGATACATCATTTTTCATTATCTCTTTAATTATTACCTTCCATTTCTAATCCATAAAATTTGCATATGCAAAAAGTGTAAAAAAAAAAGTTAAATAATTTAAAATTTTTATCCAATTGAAGAATTTTTCAAATAATATAATTTCACATGATCAATAGTATAATTAAAATATGGAAATGATTTAATTTTAATAATATGAAATCGTACTGTTAAAAAGAAAGTGGATTACGGTAATGTAAGAAATTGCTCCTTTCAAAATATATCTATTTACCGTATTACATTACATACTTTTGCGTTTACCACATTTACTAATTCCTGTTAATGATATATTAGTTAATGTTTGTTTAACTGTTAGTTATTGTTTTTGATAAATAATAAAGAGTTTATTTATTTGTAATGTTTAAGTCACATCATTTTTTTTTTTCCTTTATTATACTAAAAAAGCATCTTTGTGGAAGGAAATCATATTTTCATGAACACAAAAGTAGCAAATGATTCATTTAAATGAAATAAGCAATAATTAAAATAATAATTTTTAAATTATTTTAAGTAATCAAAAAAAATCAAATGTATCTATCAATGGAAAATAATAAATGAATAGTACTCCAATAATTTTTTTTTTTTTTTTTTGATATTTGAACCTATTTTCTCAAAAAGAAAAAAAAAGTAAATAAAAATAGAAATAATCATCTTTTAATAAAATTTTATTTTCTTCATTATTATTTATAAAATTATTCCCATCTTCATATAGATTGTGATTTGTTTTTTTTTTTTTTTTTTTTTAAAATAATTATAGTAAACGATTAAAAAAAAT
>NW_018108800.1:18112-21526 GCF_000183805.2 Loa loa | reverse complement strand
CCTCCTCTCTCTCTCTCTCTTTCACTCTTCCCTTCTTTCATCCTCAGTTTTTTCCTTTAAAAAAAAAAAAAAAAACTAACAAATGTTTATTTTCGAAATTTTAAGCATAACAATTTCCAACAATTTTACAGCTCACAATTTCCAATTTCATAATTTATCTTCCTTCCTCTTTTCTCTCCTTCCATTTTTGCAAAAATTTATTAAATAAACTAATTACTTCTCCCTTTCCTATAGCAATAATTGCAATATACTCGATATGCAAATATTTTTTCCTGTTGCCTGATAGTTTTGGAAATTTTACACATCAAATATGAAATCAAATTTTTTTTCTTAAATACATTTAGCAAATGAAATTAATTCCGCTAAATTATTTCATTATTGACGGAAGTTGATACGACTGATAATCACTTCAAATCAATCAATTAACCAGTCAATCAACCAATCAACCGGTCGATCAAACAATCAATCAGTCAATCAATCAAATTATCTCTTTCTATTCGCTTATTACCATCCTCTTTCTTGTCATTTATAATTAATCGAAAATTTTCGCTTAGAAAGAAACTGAAATATTAGTTCAAAAAAAGAAAAGTTACAAATTTATGGAACAGGTAAAGAAATGATTGAAATAACAATTCATTTAATCAAAAAAAAACAAAACTAAACAAAACAAAAAAAGAAACAATAAAAAAGTAGAAAAGTATCCAGTGAAATTGTTTTAATCAGATATTTTAATGAGTAATCTGAATTGTTAATAGTTCAAAAAAACGAAAAAAAAACAAAAGGAAGAAAGAAAAGGATGAACAAAAATTGATTGAACTCGTTCTTTCTTGTTTCCTACAGAAGTATGAAATTTATTTCATACTTTTTTCGCTTTTTTTTTAATAAGAATACGAAATATTATTTCATGCATATGTCAGTAAATGTGCACAAAATGTGTCAATTATTAACAGGAATGGATGAATGCGAAAAAAGTTAAAATTATTTTATCGAAGAACTAAAAAGAAGGCAAACCAGATTACTAATTGTTACCGGAAATCATTTCGGAATTATCGGAATCGATGCTGATAACAGCAATAATGATAATAATGATGATGAATAAATCGATTGAATAAAAAAAAAAAAAAGAAAAAGAAAAAAAGTACATGTTTTCATTCATTAATGCTTTGAAATAAATGATCAATTTGTAATTTAAATATTAATGATGTTAAAATCGCATAATTATATCTTTTCTCTCTACTCCATTATATAAAAGAATAAATCAAGAGGTTAAAAGGTTCAAGGTTAAATATCATTACTGGAATTTTTGATATGGAAGAAAAAAGGCGGACTGTTGAATGAAAAAATTTTCCATTTGGTATAAATTTAAATTAAAATTTCCTTCAAATAAAACATATTTTATCAATGGTTTCTGAGGATAATGTAATAATTTATCGATGAAATAATATTTTATTTAAGATGATTACATTTGAAATTCATTGCCATAATTTAATGATCGGAAAGGAAAAAAAAAACGAAAAACATAAAAATATTTGATAAAATTAAAAATAATAAAATGACGAAAATTTTGATCACATTAATTTAAATATACGTATGGATTATATCTCCTCTCTTATTCGGGTTGTATGATTTAATGTAAATCGAGACATTAAAGGATGAACATCAAAAAGACAAGAAAGACAGGAAAATTTTACCCTCTCCCCCCACAACTTTGCCATCACTCCCCAACACCCAACACTTCTCCCCAAACATTTCTGTAGGTGATCAGCTATATTATTAACCAACATCATTGATATACATATTATCAGACGGGTAAACGGTACACCATCACCTCACCTTTTATTTCAACAAGAAAATCCCATACTGATAGTAATGTAAAACTGGTATTGACAATAAATGATGGGATGCAGAATTTCCCACTCATCATCTTCGTTCATCCAATTTTTCCACTATCTTAACCTCATCGATCAACATGTCTGCAACATGCCAGTTTTAGCTCCTATCTTCCTTTTTTTCTCTCTCTCTCTCTCTTTTCACATGTATATGTATAACAGAAATCTCATTTAAATTCTAAGTTTTAAAAAAAAAACCATGAATAATTTTGAAACATATAAAAAATAAATTCATTTAACTGCAATTTTATCTAATTCCTCTTAAAATATTACCATTAATGTTTTCAAATATAATTATAGTTAATATAACAGTAATCATTATTATTATTAATTATTAATTATTAATTATTATTATTATTACTAATACTAATATTAATAATAATGCAACATATATACACACATATACATCTAAACCTATTAAATATTATATTGGAAATTGAAGGAAACAAAAATTTATTCTTTTATTAAAATTTTTATCAAAATTATCGTTATCATTTTGATTTATTTTCCTTCCCGATCGATAATATATTTTATCATTTTCTTATTTTCAACAATAATTGCATTTGCATTTTACTTTTCAACAATAATTATATACACTTTAATCAATTAATCACTCAATCGAAAATAAATAATTGTTCGATTTGTCGAAAATTTCCAACAATTTGAAATGCAATTACTATTAAGCGATAATTTGATTAATTCAAGATTATTTTGAAGCTAATTAATTACTTAAAATAATGATCGCACTTTTTTTCATTTTTTCCTCAAACTTTTAAAATAGAAAAAAAATGTCACAGTTTAAAACTAATTTGATTAATTTTTTCCCCTAATTTTTTTCTTCGTTTTTCTTTTTTTTCTTTTTTTTTTTTCTATTAACAACAATCATATCATCATCGCCCTCGTCCAAATAACCCCTTTTTGCATTCATCTTTCTCCTCTCACTTCCATATGAATATGTGCTACCTTCTACCATTCAACAAACGATCCAATAATATTTCCTAGCAATTTGCTGATTCAACAACCATCACAACCAACCACCATCATCCCTATCAATTACTTATCATTATCATCATCATCATCACCAATATCATCTCATCATCACTACCATTATTATTATTATTATCATCTTCACCAATATCACCTCACCATCATTATTATCATCATCATCATCTATATCATCTCATCACTATCATTTATTATTATTATTATTATTATTTATTATTATTATTATTTATTATTATTATTATTTATTATTATTATTATTTACCAATCCTAGAGTGCATGAAAGCACGTACGCATTTGACGATGCAGCAATGGAGAGCTGATTGCGAGAGAGGGAAGGAAAATAAGACACAGTTTTCAGGAAAAAAAACCGAAGAATGATTTCCCACCGGTAAGCCTGGGTGATAAGAACCAGTGACCACATTTGCAGCCCGTGAAAATACTGGTAGCTGGTTTGTGGATGACTGACCAATTTGTTCATATAATTTCAATGCTGTTTATCTCGCAATTCTCAAACGAATGC
>NW_018108800.1:14977-17921 GCF_000183805.2 Loa loa | reverse complement strand
TATTATTATTATTATTATTATTATTATTATTATTATTATTATTATTATTATTATTATTATTATTATTATTATTATTATTATTATTATTATTATTATTATTATTATTATTATTATTATTATTATTATTATTATTATTATTATTATTATTATCATCATTATTATTATTACCATCGTCATTATTATTAATTATCATTATTATTATTATTATTATTACTACCACGATCATTAACATTATCTCTCGTCATCGTTGAGCAACAATTTTTGTGAATAACCATTTATTTATTTATTTATTTTTTTCCAAACGCTCAGTTTGCTTACAATATTTCTGCATTTTTTATTTAAACCAAATAATTTTTTCCTTTCCTTTTTTTCCTTTTTTTTGTTATTCAGTAAAATTTGAATAACGTTTGATTATCAGTAAAAGAGATATGATTAGTGTATTGTATTCATCTATCTACACAAATTTTTTTTCCATTATTTCATTTATTCATATTTTTGATATTGTTGAAATTTGGTGACAAACTAAATGTCAACCACATTTATAATGCATAATTTTTTCTTGCCTATAAGACATATATTGATATATTTTTAAAATAAAACAAATATTTATGCAATGTTAAAATTTAATTATAATTTTTTTTTTTTTAAATTTCATGCTATCTATTTATTTATTCAATCATTAAATCCAATAATTGGGATTATTGTTAATATTTTTTTTTTCGTATTGCTAACATTTTAAGCTTATATTTTATTAACTAACAGTTTAGCCTCATTCTAATTTAACCTATAAATAAAAAAAAAATACTAGATAATAATAACCGTTGCAAAAAAAAAAAAAGGAAAAACTTCAAATCATTTACAAAATATGCTAATTTATTTTTTCAACAAAGGATACATTATCACTTATCAAAAATGTCATACTTTTCCACCATTCCTTCATCATTAATTTTCATTTTTCATTAAAATTACACTATTACAATCAAAATTTTTCCATCACCCTTCTTTACCATCAAAATTATCACTTTTTTTTTTGAAATTTTTTAAAACATTAATTATCATTTTCTTTTTTGGATCGAAATATGGGTAAACCTGAATATGGGTATTCTGAATACAGGTAGACCTGAATATGGGTATTCTGGATATAGATAGATCTGAATATGGGTATTCTGGATATAGATAGACCTGAATATGGGTTTCTTTTTGATTTGAATATGGGTAAACCTGAATATGGGTATTCTGAATACAGATAAATCTGAATATGGGTATTTCTTTTTTAATCTAAATGTTTTTTTTCTTTTTTTTGACCTAGATTTGGGAAGACCTGAATATGGGTACTCTGAATACGGGTGGATTTGAATATGGGTTTTTTTGATCTGAATATGGGTTTTGATCTGAAAATGAATTTTTTCTTATCTGAATACGGGTTTTTTTGATCTGAAAATGGATTTTTTCCTGATCTGAATATGGGTTTTTTTTGATCTGAATACGGGTTTTTTTGATCTGAATATGTTAAAAATATTAAAAAAAATAAGATCTCTATTTACTTCTATCTTTTCGTTTTATTCAACATTTCTTGAAAACATAAACTTTTCTGTCTCTCTTTTGTTTCTTTTTTTTTTTTTTTGCCTCAGTGTTATGTTTTGTTGCTATTGATAATCATTTATTTAAATTTTAAAAATCATAATAATCATTTCTTCCTTTTCCGTATTCATATTTCCTTTTCATTGTAAAAATTTTAATTGATGTAATAAATTAAAGTTAATTAGAAATAGTTGTAAAATTGCTGAAATCCATATAACATATACTTTTGATTACAAGTAATTGAGTAATTATGAGTAATTCCCGATATATCGCAGTTTTTATGGTATTAGAAAAATTTTTTTTTTTAAGCCAAGCATCAATTGATATTGCTAATATTATAGCTAATAATAATTAACAATTTAGATTAATTAGTTTAGTGCCATCGGCAAAATTTACGAATATATATTTATATACATATACATATTAATAGTGATGAATTTGACAGATTTATTACATATCCAATCATCCATATATTCGTATTTTATCCAATTTGTATTTTCAATTTCTGAATTTTCGTTTAATTTGCTTTTTTTGATTTCATAATTTGTCCAAAGTTACAAAATATTTAATTATTCCGATTAAACCTAATCCGGAATATTCCCGTAAAATTTGAACCAGAATATTCCCATCAAATTTAAATATAGAATATTGCTATCAAAATAAATCCAAAATATTTCATCGTAATATAGAAATAATTTGATAAAAATTATAATCGAATGATAATAATTTACCAATCATTTCTAAATGATAAGAAAATTTTGATAATTTTGATAATCCTTTATAAAAAAAAAAATTTCCAAAACAAATTCAAGATTACAAATTTTGGAATATTTCGGATTAAATGAAAAACCGGTTTAATCATTCATTTCATTTAAACTATTAACTTATCTATACCTAATGATAACTTAACGATCAAATTGCACCATATGAATTGATAGCAATCATTTTTTTCAATGATAAGAAAATTTCGATAATCTTTGCTAATCAATTTAATACAAAAAAAAAGGAGGATAAAAAAAATCAGCTGTTATTAATTTCAACAAAAGTAATTTCTAAATTATTTATTTCATGCAAAAAAAAAAAAGGAAATTTAATTATTTATTCATTTCATAATTTCTGCATAATTGAAAACGAATTTTTTTTTTCAAAAATAATTAATTTACTTTTAAACGGGCAATTAATTACAGCCAAAAAATGTGGTTAATATTTTAATTTCAATATATTTTGAAGCAATCGGAATGTCATATAACAAGTAAAATGAACTGTTTCATGTTTGAAAAGATTTGTATTTATTCAAAATTTGTGTCAAAATTAAAAAAAAAATATTATCTTCCTTTTTTTTTCACTTTTTTCTCTCTCTCTC
>NW_018108800.1:12518-14676 GCF_000183805.2 Loa loa | reverse complement strand
AAAATTATCTTCCTTTTTTCTTTACTTTTCTTCTCTCTCTCTCTCCCTCTCTCTCTCTCTTTCTTCTCCCCTCTTTTCCCCTCTCTTACAATAAATGATAGAATTGGTAAAAGTGAAAAAATTCTTCATAGCTTCAAATATATTTAGTTTTATGGGAAAAAAAAGAAAAAAATTAACTTTAATATTTTAAGTTAATTAGAATATACGTTGGGGAACGCCTAGAGGATAAAACGTAAGTTACGTGAAATATACGTATACACGTACAGGATCAAAACATAAGTAATTAGACATGTGCATATTCCATACAAATTTACGATTAACTAAATATGTAGTATAAACGTTACGTAAATGTTGAAATAAGTTAGTAAATTTCATTAATTTCAAATTTAAATTTAAGAAATCTTCAAGAAAAATCCCCTCTTTTCCGCAAATATTTTAAAATAATAAATTTTGATTTCAAATTTAAATTTTAAAAAATTTTCAAAATATCATTTCATTCCTCTTTTCTTCAAATATTTTAAATTAATAAATTTTAATTTTAAATTTAAATTTGAGAAATTTTCAAATGAACCATTTCATTCATAAAATCAATTTTTCCCCAATTTTTCATTTTTTTTCTCTTTTCCGCAAATATTTTCATTTCGGCTTTTTTTTCCATTTTTCATTTTTTGATTATTGATATTTTTAGATGAGTGGGCTTTTTTTTTTTATTCATTCAAATAATGCATAAATGATTCACTGAAAATGACAAAATGACAATTTTTTACGGCGAAATTTCGTTTTTTTTTTCCATTTTCTTCTCAAAAAATTCATTCCGTTTCAATTCCATTCCAAATTAAACTAAATTTTTATTTTTATAACGGAATTTAACACAGTGAAACAATTTTTTAATTCATGTATGCCATCAAAGAATATGAGGAGGAAAGTAAGATAAATTCCTGAAAAAGCGATTCAGATTATCTTAAATCATTTGCAAATCTATTTGGGATGATTAATT
The DNA here is from genome assembly GCF_000183805.2 of Loa loa. NCBI lineage: Eukaryota > Metazoa > Nematoda > Chromadorea > Rhabditida > Onchocercidae > Loa > Loa loa. The sequence goes on along the minus strand of NW_018108800.1, from coordinate 13,679 downwards.
AGTTATGCTAAAATGATAAAATAAAATAGCTCAATTAGAAATGGATTAATTGGCAAAATAATTAAATTTGAAATGGGTTAATTCAAAAAATAGCAAAATTTGAAATGAGTTAATTCGTTGAACAATTAATTCTGAAGTGGATTAATTGATTAAATAATTAAATTTTGCAATAAATTAATTAAATGGAACAATGCAACAACCAATGAATCTTTTTTTTTTCTTTTTTACAATTGAAAATAGATATTGAAGAGAAAAATGTACGATTTTTCCAAAATTAAAATAATCAGTCGTTAAGTTATTATTAAAAGAAAAAAGGATCCGGTATTTAATTAACCGTAAAAGAAATTGAACAACAATACTGATTAATCCTTGAAATCAATTAATCATTTTGGCGGATTCGATCAATTTTTAATATTTTCTTCCTTTCGACCATTAATTATTTATTACAAATGTTTGATTGAATAAAAATTAAAATTTTTCAAAAAGTTCTATGCATACATTTTAAAATGTTAAAATTAATTATTTATTATAAATGTAATAAATATTTTTTGTAATAAACATTTTAAAATATTAAAATTACAAATTTATTAATCATTTCTACAGTTATCATTGTGATTATTATAAGGAGATCAAAGATTAATCACTCTGATAATCAATCATTTTTATTGATTTTTTTCCGATCGACTGATTCCTTTTCTCCGTTAGTTTTTTTTACTAAAAAAAAAAAAAAGAAAAAAAACAAGATGTTCACTTTTCAAATGTAAATATAAATGAAATTTCTATTCATAAAATTTTCTTTCTTTTTTTACCAAATTAATTATTTCTATTTTTTCTTCATATCATAATTTTGTTCCTTTTTTCTTCGCCCTTTCTCTTTCTTTCTCCCTCTCTCTCTCCCTCCTCTCTTCTCCCTTTTCTCAGCACATTTTGTAATTATGTATTTTTTTTTTTTTTAATGGCATAATGATGAAACTGAAGATTGGCTAATTGTTCGTGATATCTATTATCATGTTGCTGTTATTGTAGGAGTAACATTAACTAAAGATTGGTTAATTGCTCGTGGTGTATATTATCATGTTGTTGTTATTGTAGGAGTAATATTAACTAAAGGTTGGCTAATTGTTTGTGGTATGTATTACCATGTTCTTGTTATTGTAAGAG
>NW_018108800.1:9244-12085 GCF_000183805.2 Loa loa | reverse complement strand
GAGAGAGAGAGAGGAGAGAGAGAGAGAAAGAGAGATGGAAGGAAAAAAAAAAAGATGATTGAAGGAAAGATGCCAAAGATCGGAGATCGTTTGCATTAAAGTGTATGTATGTGAGCACCATAATTAGCATTGGTAACGAAAAATTGATCCGATAGCGTCAACATTAATAGTAATAGCAGTAGTAGCAGCAGCAGTAGTAGTAGTAGTAGTAGTAGCAGTAGTAGTAGCAGTAGCAGTAGTAGTAGCAGCAGCATTTAGCAGTAGCAATAGTAGTTATAGTAGCAGATGATAGCAGTAGTAGTAGCAGCGACAGTAGTAGTATTAGCAGCATGAGTAGTAGTGTGTGGTAATCTCCATAATGGCTTTTCCATTCTTATTTGAAATACCGATCATATTCCATTCGTATCCATTCAATTCCTTTCCCTCCTTTTCTTTCTTTTCTCTCTCTCTCTCTCTCCCTCTCTCTCCTTCCTCTCTCCTCTCTTCTTTCCTTTTCTCCATTCTCTCTCTCTCTCTCTCTCTGTGCCTTCTTCTCTTCTTTCATTGTAATGAATTAGCTTGTTAATGGAATAAGCAGCTTACCGAAACAATTCCACCATTGAATATGATGTAAGATTGATTATTATATGTGAAATTTTCCGGATAACAGGATTATTTTTTGTACAAAATTTCCTGATGGTATACTTTGAGTGCTATTAATCCGGAAAATTTCCTGATAAATATTCCCATAATTATATCTATATAAAAAGGGGCAAAAAGTCATTGTTTAATTAGACAATTATGAAGAGGAGAAAAAAATTTACTTTTAAAAGTTGAAAATATAATATAACTTTTTGAAATAAGCAAAATTCGTAGAGCAAAGGTCATCTTAGTTTTTTTTTTTTTTGTATCGTTTTAAAAAGTTTTGCTAAGAATTGTTAAGATTTATTATGAAAGCATTAATATTTTTACAAAATAACATTATCATTATTATTATCATTATCACTCAGTTGTTATCATTCAATCGATAATCTTAAATTCCTCTTTTTTTTTTTTTTGACATTGGAAATTTATATTTCTCTCTGTTTTTAAACAACCAAGCAATTTCCGTTGACATTTATTTAGAGCTAAGAGCCATTATTGTTATTTGTTATTGTTGCTGTCGCATTATTTGTCGTCTTCGTCTTTTTCTTCTTCATCTTCCCTCCAAAAATGGCATTTAAAATTTGTCCATCATTTTCTTTCTTTTTATTCATGTTAAATTTTGCGCAAAAGAAAAAAAAATTAAAAATGAAAATGAAAAACGCAAATAATCAAAAATTTCAAGTATTTCTAACAAGTTTTTCAAGTAATTAATTCAAAAATTCATTTTATTTAATATAATGTAATGGTTAAATGAATATTTAATTTCTAAATAACAATTCTTTCATTGTCAACCATAGGAAGCAATCAAATAATTAAATACTATCATTAGAAGAATGAGTTTTTTTTTTTGAATAATATCAGACTAATTAAACATTTTCCCCCATTCCATCTTTAATATTTCTCCATCATTTCAATCATTGTGATTTGTTTCTAATAAAGATAATAAAATTTTAAAGTTTCTTTCAGTCTATCAGTAAATTGGTTAATTAAATTAAATGATAAATTCAGGAATTGCTCATCAGATCGATTATCATAAGTAATCATTGACAATTTTTGGAATGAATTATGATATGAATTTTATTACTGAATATCGATGGAAATGTACTGATAGAATATTCTACCGAAACTAACCATTACAAGATACCATTTAAGGTATTAGCTAACTCAAATACTAATTAGGCATGATATACTTTGAGATATTAGCTGGATAATTTGCATAAAAATTCTATCATAGCAGTCTTTTTCTTTTAAAAATAAGGTTACTGGCTAGTTTTAACCCAAGTTATTGGCTTTTGATTTTTCTAATGGCAGAATTTTTGTTAATTTTTTAACCATTCATCCGTTCCGTCGTTCCGGTAGTCCATCTTAATGGCAGAATTTTTGTTATTTTTTAGCCATTCATCCATTTCGTTTTTCATCGACCCATTCTAATGGCAGAATTTTCGTTACTTTTTAGCCATTCATTCGTTCCGTCTTTCCGATAGTCCATCCTAATTGGCAGAATTTTTGTTACTTTTTAGCTATTCACCAATTCCGTCATTCCGTCCATCCATCCAAATGGCACAGTTTTAGTTGCTTTTTAATCACTCAGCTGTTCTTGTCCTTTTTAGTCACCTGTCCTTCCATTCGTGCACTCTGATACATCTCTCCGTTCATATATTTATCAAGCCTGTTTGTTTCGATAGTTTTTCTTTTTTTTTTCTTGCATCCATATTTCTTCCTTCTTATACCCTTAATACCATACTGTTATGCAGGAAAAATTTTCTTAAATTTCCCTTTAAATACCTTTTTTTTTTTTTTCGAACATAAATTGATAGACAAAACTTATTTTATCTTATAATTATTTAGAAACGAACATAATATCAGTTAGAATTCCGGAATTTCTCGTATTACTCAAAATGTTTGTCGAATAATTAACACATTGATCGATACAAATAATATAACTATTTCCATAAATGTAAATTTACACCAGAATTTAACATGACGTCACATTTCTAATCAATTTTTAAATAATTGCATTTTTTTTATTTTTTAAAAAAGTCATAAATAATGACTGAATTTCTTTTTTTTCAAAATGACAAAACTACTTAGAAATGAATAAAAATCACATTAATGTCACCTTGTCGCCAATGCCTCCCTTCATTTCTTCCTTTTCTTTTCATTCATTTTTCATCTTATATATATATATATATATATTAGTTTTTTATTTTTTTTTTT
>NW_018108800.1:6280-8118 GCF_000183805.2 Loa loa | reverse complement strand
AAGAAAACTTTTCAAATCAACCAATAATTTTATCCAACAAAGTTATTAAATCTAAATTTATTGTATTTTTCGAATTAATTATACAAAAAAGAAATTGGAAATTATTGGAAATGAATAATAGTACTTTTAAATCCAAATTATAATATTTTTCAAATCAATTATGCGAAAAAAAAGAAAAATGGGAATAATTGAAAATAGATAATAATACTTTTTAGCAAACATTTAATTTTATTTGCCATATTTCAAATAAATAAATATATTATCAATATTAATTAACAGGTTAGTGATAATTGTTAACAAATATTGATAACATGAAAAAGAGAGACATTTTGATTAATTAAACAATCAGTAATGTATGATAATGAATTTGAGAAATATTAGCAATTTGATCATAATGTTTGCATTTTAAAAATTTTAATTGAAAAATTGAAATTAACCGGAGAATGAATATAAAACGATTCCGAAACGGAAAAATTCCTGTTTAACCGGTGCCTAACCAGAATATACATTACAGCAATTGACAGCAAATTTATTGCCGTGAGAACAAACTACAATGTTCCCTCGACATATTCTAAAAGGCCAACTGTCTTCTTAATGGATTTTTCAAGTTGACATGACAACAGTTGACAAAAAAGAAAAAGAATGAAAGAAAGAAAGAAAGAATTCAAAATGAAATAATTTTTAGTAATTTGAATGAACTTTAATGAACTTTAATTTTTTAAGAAAAATTAAATCAAAAATTTTGGCAAATTTTAATAATTTCATCATTGCATATATGATTATTTTATTCCTTAGTATCATGTTTTTAATGAATTCTCAATTTCGTTATCAATCTTTGATCTAGGAATTGAATTATTTGAATAGTGAAAATTTAAGTAATTTAGTTCCTAGAGATTTCGATTAATTAGAACAGTCTGTTTTCTTTTTTTTTTCTTGTAATCTTTTATCCTCATTAACAACTTTACTTATCAGTTTATTTTTGCATTTAATTTCGTTTTAACTATTACAAACTATTATTTTTGAAAATATTTTATATAAATTTACACTTTGTCATAATCATAAATTATGTTTAATACGAAAACTACAAAATTCTGCAACCACCAGAACTACCAGATATTTACCGTAATCATAACTCCGGAATATATTTTAGGACAAATAAACTTTTATTCATAGATTGTAAGTTAGATTATTTTGATTATAGAAAATTCTAATTTTAGGATGCTGAATTTTATCCATAAATAATTTTGATTTCATTTTTACAGATTTATAACCGATAGTTACAGGTGAAATATATTTTAGAGTACTAGGCCTTGGCCACAGATATATGTACATGTTCTGGCATCTAAGTTATAAAGCGCATTTTAGAGTATGAAAATTTCGCAAACAATATTGATAAGTTAAGTTTCCACAAATATATTAAGTCTATATAAAAAAAAAAATAAAAATAAAAAAGGAAATGGAAAAAATTTCCACAAAAATATATTCAATTTTTTTTCTTTTTTAAAAGCTTTTTAAAAATTTCACTTCCATTTTTCATTTTTTTTCCACCTCAAAAAAATAATAATAATCAAATTTTTGAAAATTTACAAATTTTTTTCTTTGTTAAATTTAACTTTGAAAAAATTAGCGAAAAAATTTTTGAATTTTTCTTTTTTTCAAAATTTTATACATTTATACCATTTTAAAAAGAAAAAAGAAACAAAAAAAAAAATGGAAAAATCCGTTGTATTATTTTTCGCTTTAAATGAGAAATTTTAAAAATTTACAAATTTTGGTAATTTTTTTTGTTTTGTAATGTATCAAAAGGTAGAGGTCAAATCAAAAGGTACCATGTAACT
>NW_018108800.1:2878-5999 GCF_000183805.2 Loa loa | reverse complement strand
TCTCTCTCTCTCTCTCTCTCTCTCTCTCTCTTTCTCTCTGTCCTTTCTTTTCCATTATTATCAATCATTGTTAGCGAAAATTGAATATAAATGAAGAATTGAGGTAAACGAGACTGGTAGGTAGTACCAATTATTAGGCAACCATTTTCCAATAAAAAAGTTCAAAGATTATTCGTTTATTTAAAATTTTCGATTTTAAGGATCTTTTTTTTTCTTTCCTGATTTTTCATTTTCCGGTTTTTCACTGTTAAAAATCTCTTTTTCCGATTTCTCACTCATTAAGGATTTTCTTTTCCGATTTATATGAAAATCGGATTACCGTCTTTTTTTCATATGGAAAAAGGTACGTAAAGTAAAAAATAGAAAATAGGCTTTTAAAAAATCTTTTAGTAAATTATATTCCATAATTATTTTATATCTTTTCAAATAGAAATGAATAAATTTGTTTCCGTCTTTTTTTCTCTCTCCCTCTCTCTCCCTTTCTTTCTCAAAAGAAAAAAGTGACGAAATTTATTAAAATTTTATTATATCATTTTCGATTATTTATATGGAATAATAAAATTTTAAGCTAAAAATTAAATCCTATTATTGATTAGTTAACATTAACTAAGAAAACTAAAGATTTTCCTTTTTGCTGTTAATCAATTTCCTATTATTTATTCTTCCAATTTATTTTCCTACTTAGTGTAATTTTTGAAAAAAAAAGGTGAAAAATGCATATTTATTGTGACAAAAATTATGAAAAATAAATTAAATTTAATTCCTTTTAATCTAACTTAATCTTAAATCTCTTTTTTTCCCCGTGAATTATTCCATTTTTTGCAAAACCTTTTAGACTTTTTAATTTCGTTGAAATAAAACTGAAAATTATTATTAAAAAAAACCGAAATAGAATAAATAGGAATTTAATGTAAACAAAGTTTTGGAATCAAATTTCTCCCATAAAAATTGCCAAATGATCGATGATTTTTGGTTTCTTTTTTTTTTTTTTTTAAATTAAATAATTAAAGCAAAAAATGCGAAAAAGGAAAAATTGTTTTAGTTATTTTCTTGTTAAAACTTTTACATTTTTGCATATTCATTCCCTTTTTTTTTCCAATAAATTACTTTGCAAATTTTCAATTTATACATCAAATTTTTGTTTTAAATAAAAATTCGATTAAATGACAAAAGAAAAATAAAAAATGCATCAATGCATTCATAGCATTGATGGCATTCTTTATAATGGTAAAAATATATGATATATATATATATATATATATATATAATGAAAAAATAAAAGAATTATTCTTTCCAATAATCAATTATTTGTAAGTATTTCGGTTTAATTCATTTCAGGATATTTATAAGCATTTCATTTTATTCATTTCAAAATATTTGTAAGTATTTCATTCCATTTATTCATTTCCAATTTTTATTTTGTTTATTCATCTTTTTTCCCCCTTCGTTTATGTTTCATTTTACTTTTCATTCTACTTACTTTTATCAATTTTTTTTTTTTGGCTTACTTTTATTTCCTAACATATCCATATTTGGCAGCATTTTTCCACTTCGTTGCATCTCTCAAATTGTTAATTTTAACAAATCCTTTTAAAATTCAAGAATTACTTCTAACGAACGAACTATCTTTTCTTTTTTTTTTGTCTTTTTAAATAAAAAAAAAAAAAAGAAAAATGATTTGTAATCATTGCACAAATAATTCAAAATATTTGTAAGCCGGTTTTGAAAAAAGAAAAAAAATCATTATTACTAATTCAAGAATTGAATTGCGAAATGATGATGATCATAATTAACTTTTTTTTTTGTGTAATGATCAATCTACTGGAAGAAAAAATGGGCACAAAGGAAAAAAAAAAATGTTGCCTAATTTAGAAATGTAAATTATCAAAATGTTCCGCTTAATAAAACTTCATTAATGAGATATTCAATAATTAACAGTAATTAGTGATATGATGATAATTTTTTCACTTATTTTACAATTTTTAACATATCAAATATTCGGCTAATTAACTCATTTAAATATTATCTTTTCTATATTCGGCTAATTAACTCATTTAAATATTATCTTTTCTAAAGATACTATTTTACATTTGACCAAAATAAAAGCTATGAAAGGCTTAAAAAAACATTAAAAAAAAATAAAAATATAAGGCTCAAAAATAAAAAAAAATCGATTTTCTTCAAAATTTTTTTAAAATTTTCAATTTTACAAAGTATCAATGAGTTGAAATTAGAATTTAACAAAATATAAAGTGATAAACATTTGGGAGAAATTGATAATATTGTATTTTCCTAACAACAACAAAATCATTTGTTAATTAGGCATTCAATAATTAACAATACCTAATGATCATTAGGTATAATGGATTATTGATTTCAAATCAAAAATGTTCAATTTATTATTCCAAAAAAATTTTTTTTTTTTTTAATAACATCTTCGAATAGAATGATAATTGATTTGATGTGAAATGATCGATTGATATGATAAGATCCATTTGTCTAGATAAATTATTTTGAAACTTTTGCATAACTTGCAATGCATGTTACTAGCAAGTAGCATGCAGTAGTATGTTATTATCAAGTAACGTGTAATATAGAAATTATTAGATGATAGTTAGATATAATTAGGAAATAAAGCAAATACCATCAATATTATTTATTTATTAATTATATACCACGGTATTTCCTCATTTTGTTTATTTAATTATTTAATTATTACTTAAAAATTTACCACTATTTGCGCATTTTATTACTTAATTAGTTTAATTACATTTCACTATTCATGTATTTTTTTTTATTTAATTAGTTCATTTTATTCTTTTAATTCTTTTTTTTTTTAAAAAAATTCACTTACAGTTCATTAATCATTCGTCCATCTATCAAATCAATAACATCATCCAGTACTTAATTCAATTTATTTATTATCATCCATTAGTTTAGTTTAATTACATTATATATATTCTATTATTTAATTAATTTATTTTAACTCATTAGTTTTTTTTTCTTTTTCAAATTTTAAGAATAACAAAAAAGAAGGAGAAAAAAAAAAAGGTAATTTTTCTTCTTTATTCATTTATCATCCAATAAGCTGAATCAGTATTGTTTTTTTTTTTTTTTTTTT
>NW_018108800.1:0-2493 GCF_000183805.2 Loa loa | reverse complement strand
TTTTTTTAAAAATGCAAACTTTTTTTTTTACAAAAACTTTTTTTTTTTAAAAAAAAAGATATAACATAGGTAATAGAATGATTAGTGGAAAAGTTTATTAAATTCTTTAAAAAAAAAAAAAAATTAAGAAAGTTATTGTTTAATTTGATAATATTATTAGGTATGATAGTTTTTTTTTTTTAGTAAAGATAAAACATATCATGAAGTTATCAAATTTTTATCATATCTGGATACACATATATATATATATCATAAAAAATGTTAAAGCAATTATTAAGAATAGAAAATAATTGCAAATAATTGTAAAATTTTCTGGAAAATTATTAACATTGTTTAAGCATTCTTACGTGATAGGAACACGTTTTAATACATGTTTACGTGTACGAACACGTTTTAATACATACTTAGGTTTACGAACACGTTTTAATACATACTTAGGTGTACGAACATGTTTTAATACATACTTAGGTGTACGAACATGTTTTAATACATACTTAGGTGTACGAACATGTTTTAATACATACTTACTTTTTCATGGTTCACAATTTAAGCATTTTACAATTTCAAAATGTTTTAAACACGTTTTAATACATACTTACGAATATGTTTTAACACATAGGTACGTGTACGAACACGTTTTAATATATACTTAGGTATACGAACATGTTTTAATACATACTTACGAATATGTTTTAATACATACGTACGTGTACGAACACGTTTTAATACATACTCATTTTTTGGTAGTTAGCAATTTAAGCATTTTACAATTCCAAGATGTTTCACGTTATGACGAATTAATATGTTTTCACGTTATTGATAATTTAAAAGAGGAAAAGAAATTGTTAAAATTTAAAATTCTTTAATCGAAAAATTAAGTTTAGATGATAATTTTAGTCTATTCAAAGATAGTATATCATCCATTTAATTACTATGTTACTACTTTAAAAAGTAATACTTTTAAAGTAAAGTAATATTTTAAAAAAAAAGAAATTATACATTTTGATACTTTATGAATTGTTAAAATATGCCATATATGAAAAACAAAACAAAACAAAACAGATCTTTTAGAAATCATAAAGAAAAAAAAACCGGAATTATAAAAAAAATTATAAAATTAAATTTTTTTCTTTAAAAATTTCAAAATGTTAAAAGTATTTTTCATTATTAGAAAAATTTACGCATAAATATATTATTCTTTCTGTATATGTTCATAATTAAAATATTGTAATTTTAGTACTTTGCACATTTTACAATTTAATAAATTAAATTTAAATTTATATTCATCAATTTTTATCAGTTAATTATTTTTACTTATATCTGTTGCGCATTTTCTTTCTTTCTTTCTTTTTTTTTTTGTGAATTGAAATCAAAAATGACACCTAGATGGAAGTAATTTTAATAGTTTTTAAAATATTTTTGTTAAATTTTAATTATTTGTAAAATTTTAATTATTTGTCGTTATTTGTACGATTAATGTAAAATTTTTAAAAGTTTTTTAAACTTTTTTTTAAAGAAGAAAACGAAATTTGTTAAACTTTTTAAAGTCTTTTTAAAATTTACTTATAATTGATCGATTTAGTTGCATTTAATTAATTTTCTATTTTAAAATAAAAATACGAAAAGAAAACAAAAGCATATCATTAAATAATATTTTTTAAAAGAAAATATAAAAGTAAAAACATTTCTTTTTTTGGCTAAATAGCAAATGTTATCTTATTGGTAATAATTTAAGTAACTTTTTCTTTTTTCTTTCGTTCTATTTTTTTTCTTTTTTTTTACCTATAAGCATACCTGGATGGAAATGATGAAAAGATGAAAAAAAGAAAGAAAGAAAAGAAGAGATGAAAGTTTTTTCAAAACTTTCAAAAAAGAAATACACAGATTTTTGATTGAATTATTTAATTTACATATCATTGAAGTAGCATTTCAGTGTTTTCATTTTAGGATAATATTTGTTTATTTTTTTTTCTCTCTCTCTCTCTCTCTCACCCTTTTACTTCAATCATTTTCCTTTTTTAAGCTCTCTTTAAAGTACTCAAAAAGAAAAAAAAAAAATTCGATATCGAAATAAAAGGGATGTTTTCATTTTAACCATTGTTGTCATTGTTCATTTATTTCGTTTATTTATTTAATTATTTATTCATTGATTTACCTATTTTATTAGTTTATTTATTTTATTTATTATTTACTTAATTATTTTATTTACCTATTTTTTAATTTATTTATTTGCTTATTCATTTATTTATTTATTCATTTATTTACTTATTATTGTTGTTATTATTATTATTATTATCATTAGTATTAACATTGTTATCATTTTTTAATTGTTATTAATTATCATCGGAATAATTGAAACCGGAATTTAGAAATATCATTACTGAAATTCTAGAACAGAATAGAATCCATTGATCAATGAAATAATTATTCATTTGCATTTTATTTATTCCTCATTCCATAATCATAACTAAATGCTATCATTATTTTCATCAT
>NW_018108799.1:21911-23986 GCF_000183805.2 Loa loa | reverse complement strand
TCTTTAAATCCAAAATCACATCAAAAATTTTGTTATCGAATGGAACAATTGGTCTTTTGATACATTATCATTTCAATGATTGACCACTTTATTATTACATCCATCCTGCAATATTGTCCAATTTAATTGAAATACGAAAAAAAGTATACAAATTCTTGATAAAAAAAAAGAGGTAAATTTGAAAATTTCATAAAAATACGATATAAACAAATAAATATATAATTGATTATAAATTTCAATTTAATTTAATTGAACAAAAAGAATCATACAATTTCCAATATCATCGAATTTGTTGAACAAATTGTAGTAAAGCCATATGTTATTATTATTATCAATATTATTATTATCTTTCATATATGTTCACTATTTCATCATACTTATTTATTCATTTAATCTTTAAATATTTCATAAATTATCAATTCAGCAAATTTAATGAATGATTGTTCTTTCTCCTCCTCTCTTTACACTAATCAAATTAATAATTTTTTGGCACATTATGATTAGAAGGAAAAAAAAAAAAGAAAAACGAAAAGCGAAAAATGATTTTGTCCTTTTGCTTGTCTCCAAATAATATTGATTTCCTAATATGAATGACTAATATATATTTACTTTATTTTCGTAAATTTTCCGATAAAGTTCTAATAATATTTGATTAAATGATAACGGAAGGAAAAAAAGAGGGAATGAATCATCAGAATGTATTCTTATTTGATTCACCGGTAAATTTTAATTAATGATTAATTTAAATAGGATGATTTAATGGTTAGCAAGTGTAAACGTCTTCCAAGACTTTACACCTTGTTAAAAAATGATTTGGATTAATTCATTACCTAAATAATTCCAAAGAGCTCTAAATAAATTTTTTTTTTTACGTTTTACTTACTTTTTCAGGTTATTCTTATGCGCAATAACGTTAAAGCTTTTAATTTTCAACACTTCAACAAACTCCTAAATTCCTAAATCAACAGCTTTGCAACAGTTTGTCAAGGTTACTTCATTTTATCAAGCAACCTAATCTTTTATCATATCACAAAAATTCAAATAAATCCCTGTCCAAAATTAATGGAAATGGAAACGAAGTTTTCATCTATAAGCATATTTATGACGATTTTATCATTTTTTCGATAATTTTCGACTTGTTTTTATTTGATTTTCATGAAAAGAAGAAAAAACAGGAGCAGAAAGTTGCGGTTATCAATGATGGCACAGTTTTCGAAGGTGGAAATTTAAAGTTTTTTCAGTAAAAATTGTTCAAAAACTTTTGCAGCTTCAATCGACTTCACTGTTTTTAAGTAATATGTTTTTAAAATATTAAAATTTTCTGTTTTTAAGATTTTCAAATTTAAATTAAGTGAAAAATTTTTTCATCCGTTTTCTCACAATTTTTTGATGGTTTTTTCAATCGCCGTTTGTTAAACAAATGAATTTAGTAAATTGCAATGATTGTTGGCTAATGAGCTTTTTTACCTCTAAGCTGAAAATTTTCGATTCTTTTTTTTCTTCCAAATTAACGAATTCGTAACTAATTATTGGGATATATTTAGTCCTAAAATATAATTGGTCCTTTTAGAAAATTAAAAAAAAAAAAAGAAAACTGATTTTGTGTTCGGAATTGCTGGTTACAGTGATTAATTAATGCATTTCTTAAGTAATGCAATTGGTGGAAGAAAAATTATTGCTTTATCTGGAACTTAAAAGTTTCTCATACTTATAGAAAGTAATTTCCCATCATTTTCCATTTTATGGAAAAACTTTATACTTTTTTCAAATTTCATTAACTAATTCTTATGCTAAGTTTTACCTTTCATGCAGTGCAATATTATGAATATGAAATTTTACTTTTCGAGAAAAACAACGATTTTACTGTTCACATATTTCCGGAAACTTTCGTTTCTTCCTAATTTCCTAAGTTTTCAGATTTTTGATTGTTTCATTGTCAATAAAAAAGTTTGCAATTTGAATTATCATAAAATGGTTGTCACATTGATAATAATATTTCGGTTTGCTGTATTGAGTAATTGCTTTAATTGGTTTCAAAAATCACCCAAGTATTCTGGAAAAGTTGAACAATTTTT
>NW_018108799.1:18770-21284 GCF_000183805.2 Loa loa | reverse complement strand
TTATTTTTTTTTTTTTAAGCTATTTAAAATATTTTAGGACTGACGAAATGATTTGTGCATTTGTAGGTAAGATAAAACATTCAAATTTATTTAATCAAATAATCTTATTTTTCGATTCTTTCAAAAGATAATTAATGATTAATGGCATGAAATTTTTTCGACGAAATTTGAAGAATTTTTTGCATTTGATCGATTGATAGGTATATTTACATATAAATTAATATCATTGAATTTTATAGTTAAGTAATTTTCTCTTGAAGAAAGAAAATGATACCGATAATACGGCGGCATCTTTGACATTTTTGACTCCAACGAATTTTCCAGATTTTTCGTCAATTCTATCATTTTATTTTTCGCATTTTTGATTGCTACTAATGTGATTTTAAATTGAAATGAAATGATTGAGATAATGAAAGGATGTTTTAGGAGTGTTTTTATTAATTTTTATGGAAATTTCAATCAAATTTGAAAACGAAAAATGTCAAGGAAAAAGTTGTATAAAAAGTTATTAATAAGTGTGCGACAAAATCAGTTTCTTTTGCTTTTCTTTTCCGTTCTAAATAATATTTAAACATAGAATTAATTAGCTATTGCAAAATTTTTGCTTATAATATTTGAGAAATGAATAAATTTTCATGTATTTAAAATGTCTAATTAATGTTTTATACTTAAATCTTCCTATTATTTCTATTGTGAATATATTATTAATTACTAATTATTTGTATTGTTATTGTAGTTATTGACTGTTTATGTTGTTATCGTTGCTGTTATTGTTGTTGCTTTTATTACAATTACTGTTATTGTTTATTATTATCATTACTACCGTTATCGATGCTATATTGCTTTATCGTGTTATCACTTCTATTTTAAACAATTATCACTAAATCTCTAATTGTTCAGTTATTGATTAGAAAAACGATGAAATACTATAATATGCTCATCTATTAATATTTCCATTACTATCTCGAAGTTTATTCTTTTTTTTTATGAGAATAAAAAATTAAATTTTCGCTGTATTTATCATAATATTGTCATCCTTGTCACACGTTTTCGTTGAATACAATAACAGTTATTGCCTTTGTACTATTATAATTAATTGCATTTAAGCTTATTTTCCCAATTGAATTTAAAAAGGGATGCGATTATTGTTTAAAATTACTTGAATTTATGGTATGAAACTATATCAATATTGCGATAACAATCTTAGAAAGCTAATTAAATCATTGTTTTAATTTTTAAAGCAGTGTAAACGTTGATTACATAGCTATATAATTGCCCAAACTTTTGTATAATTAATTAAAGCGACATAGAAATGAATGTTAAGTAAATTTCTAAAAGTAAAAATGTCATCATTCCGGTGTCATATCAAATGTTCGACAATTTACTAAAAGTGATATTAGATGCAGAATGCATCAATAGTAATCCAAAATTAACGATAAGGTTTCGAGCGCTACTGATAAAAGCAGACTTATACTTTGAACCATTTGATCTATTCAGATTACGGTGATTTGATTTACGATAATAAGCGACCATGTAATGGAAACTTTTCCGTTTGATATGAAAGGTATGAAAACATCATTTTCAATAGGTAGTGATCAAATGAGTTAATTAGTCCTTTAAATTATTTGCTAATTAAAAATATTGTTTGCTTTCTTTCTTTTTTTTGTTTTATTTTTCTAAATATTATGATTGATTAAATGCATGAATAAAACAACACTTTTCCCCCTTTTTTTTCCTTTAACTAATAATGTTTACGGTGTTTTTTGTTTGAAAATAATGTTTAATTTTCCAATTTTCTTTTCTGCTAATAAATTTTCGTATTTTAAGGTTGTTATTGTTAAATGAACTGATAAGAACTAGATAATCAATCAATGGATAATCAATTAATCATTCATTCATTCATTCATTTATTAATAGTATACCGAGTAATTTGTAATTCATTTCATGATTTTTTGCAAAATCCTTTTACGGAAAGAATTAAAATAAATTCTAGAATAAACTGCAAATTTTGAAAGAGAAACTACAAGTATATCGTATAAGTATATTAACAGCATATGATTTATATTTCATATGCACGATTAATTTTAATTTAAATTTTTCTTATTTTTGTTAATAATTATTAATTGCAGTATTTTTGAAATTATGAATGACCTGAATGATTGATATTATTGCAACTAAAAATTCAATAATGCTACTATAAATAAGCAAACATTTGAATTTACATTATTTTATCTGAAGTTTTGATTTATGAAAATATTTCCAGAAAAGATTACCTTTTTAATATTTAAAAAAAATTAAGTTGCAGAAATTATTAATGTCATTGTATATTGCATATTTTTTTCCAATACTAATTAAGAGCTTTCTAAATTCTTCTAGAAAAAGAAAAAATGAAGCAGATGGTAATAGAAAAAAAAAAGAAAAGAAAAAAGGAAATATAAAATCAGTGATTACAAAAGTACTCAATTATTATTACATAATTGTCTTTTTTCCTTTTTTTTTCTTTTTTTTTCATGT
>NW_018108799.1:11390-18121 GCF_000183805.2 Loa loa | reverse complement strand
ATGTTTAAATTTGATGAAAAATTACAACAAAAAAAAAAAAAACTTCAGTATTAAAGGAAAAGACAATGTTTGATGATTATTTTCTTTTCTTAAATTCTTTTATTTAAAGTGCTTAAATAAATTTATTGTTTGAAAAAAATTATTATCATAGAATATTAAATTTCCAAAATTTATGAACAATAAATTTATTTGCTGACTGAAAAAATTTTTGGTTTTTTTTCCTAACTAAATCTATTAAAATGTTCATACAAAATATGATTGATTATCTTATTTAATAACTGGAAATTGAAACTGCCACTCATTAAAAGAAATCATTTATCGAACCATACTGGATGCACAATTCCCGGAAACGCAAATTTTTCCTGAAAAAAAAAAATCCATAACATGAGTGATTCCTTTAAATGAATATTACATTTGTATCATTTGATAATGTTATCATAACATTTGAAATAGTCTTAAATATGCTGCAATAATTAACGATTAATTCAATCAAAATAAATGTTGTAATATTGATGATGAAAATAGTATAAAACTATTATTATTACTATTACTATGCTTTATAATAATTTATTATAAGCAATATGTTTTTGATTATCAGTATGATTATCGATTATCAGTGCGGGTCTAATATTACATAAAGTATGTATAATGGTTCAGGAAAAATATGCAGCATATAAAATGGGAAATTTTAATCGTACTAAAATTATGGGTAATACTAATTAGCTATAATAATAGTGGTGATAATAATTATCGCCGTTATGATTTACAATATTTTATCATTGTTATCACTAATGTGCTCATAAAAATAATCAATTATCAATTATTGTTGTAATGCCAATAAACATTTCTATTTTTATCATCTATTTATGATTAAAAGTTTGAGAAATTCCAACGATAAAGTGATAATAGAACATGAAAATCTCATTTTAACATATGATTGATATTTCCTGAATTCATTTTTACAAATTTACATCCTAAATAAACTGATGCTATCATGTTTGTTCAGTTTTAATTTATAAAAATAAACAATAAAATAAAGATAATTATCCCATATATTTCACGTGAAATTATAGCAATAAATAATATGCAAAAACTTTATATTACCACCTTTAGCAACCAATTATCAAACATTATCATTATCAATCAGTTAATATTTCCTTCCTCTTACCTCCTTTTTTTTTTTCTCTCCTCGTCTATCCTCTTGTCAACCCCGCAATTCTTCCAATACATGATATTTTCTCAATCAGCAATCATTTCTTCTTTTAGTCTCTATTTCTATTTTTTCTTTTTTTTTTTTTTAAACTTAATTATTGCAATTCTTGTGCTGAAACTCTCGTTTAATTATTTCAGATCATTTTTCTTTTGTCATTTCCAGGTGACTTTTCTTCAAGAAAGGAAAAAAAGCATTTTTTAAATGGAAATTTTATAACTTTGAAATTGAAGAAAATAAATTGAAGAATAATAGGAAAGAGAAAGAATGTGGAATGAAGGGGGAAAAAAAATGATAAGAAATGAAATATGATAAGGTGGGAAAAGGATAATTGAGGATAGAATAGGATAGGAATTGCTAAAATAAGAGCAATTATGTTTTTTGTGACTAAAAAAGAAATTATATTGAAAATTTATTTTAAACAGATATCATTATTTGATATTTCTATTTAACATTAAATTCAATCAACTAGTATTTCCGTTCTGAAGTATAATTTTGTTTTACTTCTTTTTCTAAATCTTAATTGTTTGGGAAATTTCACACATTGATAAAACAGTGATAACGATGAATGTTGAGTACGATAACAAAAAATTTTTGCTGACGCAATGTAATATATTATTGAGATGATTGGGTTACTGTAGTGATAATCGCTTTAATTTGTAATTCTCTCATCAGGTAAAATTATCAGTTCATGTTTTAGACTAGCTGAACATTATGATTCGCTATTTCTTAGTGGTTTAACCATTCAATACGATGCAAATGATAATAATAATCCCTTTGTATTAGCATCAAAATGTATTGCGAATGAATGAAAGTGTAGAAAATTGATATGGAAATACATTTTTTTGCTTAAATTTATAGAGAATTTTACTTTCAAATTTAAATATTTTATTCAATCATAACTTCAAAACATAAATATTGGGAAGGAAAAATGCTGTAAAATTAATTTCATCTTTTATTTTAAAATATAAAGTGAAAGAAGGAAACCTAAAGTAAAAAAAAAAGGATGAATATGATGTAATTTTTTTTTTTACCTAACTAGACATTGTTAGAATTATATTTTCCTCAATTATCTTTTCCTTTTTTCTTTTCTGTATGTGTGTGTGTGTGTGTGTGTTGTGTTTTTAATGGATGAAAAATGAATAGATTCTATAAATTTCAAATTAATCAAATATTTATGTTTGATTTAAATTTTAAAATTAATTTTGAAATTTGCAAAAATGTTATGTTAAATGTTGTTTGGCTAATTATTGCTAATAAATTTTATCACAAATTATGTATATTGGTTTGCTTTCTTCACGGATATCACATTATCACAGAATAGAACCATACTCTAATGAGATTGCAAGCTATGCTTTTAGCAATGGTTTATACTCCCAATAGGATCTTTCATGCCAGATAGGTCTTAACTGAAAAGTCAACCAAAGTATGTCCACGGGCAAGATAGATTTGCTAGCCTCTCAGTAATCATCTTAGGCAAAGAATAGCTCTAATACTAAACCTTGATAGATGAAGGTCATTGAATAAGGTTATCCATTTAAGAGAAGGATAGTAGAACAAAATTTACGCATCCTGTGAACTTTATTGTCACCATCCTAACTTGCTAGGCTTTAACAGATGAATTTTAGGAGTAAAAGGATTAAACCAGTTCTACGCATGCTGTATCTAACCTTAAAAAAAAAGAAATCACTATTTAAGTTCAAAGGATACACCAACATTTGCAGTGTTTGCAGCAAGCATAGGTAAAACAAAACCCTTTGCAAATCTTTGTTGATGAAATCTGACCATGATGTGTTTGCAAATAATAATAGCATCGTTTATCGATTCCTCTGCAAAATGCAATATTTCTGTAATTTATTAATGTTAAATTTATGATTAAATAAATTATTATTCATTGAATCATTCGCATTTTAAGTTTGCTGTAAATTTCATTCTTTTAGCAAGCAAGCATGCATACAGTTATAATTTAATTTTACCATTTTAATTCTAATTTCATTTGCTCGAACAATTTCGAATCCAATTTCTATTAAGCTCTAATAAGTTTTAAAGGATGGAAATTCCTCATTCAATCTCAAAATGATCCTATAATCCTGGTTGCTTTTTTTATGGAACATTTGAAAGGTATACATTGTTTTTTTTTTTTTCCATTTATCTTTCGCAGCTAAATAGACTGTGTGATTTAATTTACAAAAAAAAAAAAAAAAAAAGGAAAGAAAAATTATTTTCGAAATAATTTTGAATCATTTTAATAACTATTCCTTTTTATAATTCATGAATTTAGTTGAACTTGCTTATAATATGCTCACGTCATTTTCATTCTGCCTGCATCATACTTATGTCATTTTGAAAGTTTAAATGTTTAAGGAAAATAAAGTAAACTAACATATGCCCTAATTATTTCTTCTTAACAATGATTCTTTTGTTTCGGTTCAATTTATTTTAAAGAAAAAAAATGAACAGAATTATTTCAAAATAACTGTATGTAGTATGCCGAGGAGAGTAAATCGCTTATGAATAAAATGCCATGAAATGATTGTTCAAAAGATTCAAAGCTAATATCAACGGAAATGAATAATTTCAGGAATCAGTGATTTTTATTTTTCCTTGGTTTACTGATTTACCGATATATTGTATAGTGTTCTTGCACTTGGAAATTGTATTTTCACTTCTCAATTATTTGAAATCCTTAAATAAAAACTTATTAACCTTTACCCTTTTCATTTTATTTAGTTTTGGTAATTTCTGGACATATATCAATGCTATTAGTTATGAATATTTGTTACATCAAAATTTTACAAAACAAATTTTATCGAATTTTCAACATAATTTTAAAAATGTGAAGTAATTCATAAAATATAACATGAATACAAAATGATAAAGAGATATATCAGCAATCTTTTCTACAACTGATAGATTAGATGATAATTATTGAGCTTCATAAATCTGATAAAAGATATTAAAATTCTATTGCGACAATTATTTAGAATTATTGAGTAATACAGTTATGTCATAACATGTATTCAACAAAATTATATATGTTATCTTTTCCAATGATTTTCACGATAACAATAGTAAATAAATTTTATTTCTAATCAATCGATTGATTAAATCAATGAAAGTTTGATTACTTATGTTAAATTTGCTCAACATTGTAACCACTTAAAATTTCATCGTCGCATATTCTCAATGATACTTGAAATGGTAAGAATTGTTGGTTATGTATATTTCGATAGATACTTCATTTTCTGTAATTTTAATAAAACCGGTTTTCTGCGATATCATTTAAATAAGCTTGATATTTTGTATTGATAAGATAGAAATATGAAATTATTGCCATAAATGTTAATGTAAATTGGTAAATGGACAATGAAAAATATTATTTTTATCAAATGTCGTTTATTTGGTGAATTGCATAAACACACAAAATTGGCAATCTTTCTCATTCATAAGTCACATATTGACCTATATAATTTTGAATTTCATTAAATTTAAATTTCATCCCATTCCATAAATTATACTTTTCCCATTTTACATTTTACCTATACAATATCTACTAGTTGAAATTGTTAATTATCACATTAAATTATGGTGTAATTTATAAATTATTTCATTAAAATTCTTAAAATGTTAAATACACAATAATAATTGCAATCATTGCAATGTGTTGTGTTGTGCTCAAAAAGATATAAATTTCATATTCATTTCCAAAAACTTTATTTTTCTTTTCCCTTTAAAATACATTTTCTTCCTTCTTTTCTCTTTCTCTCTCTTTTCAAGTAATGAATGAAGAAATTTTAAATTTGGTCAAAAGTAAAATGATAATCCAATAGAATACCAACGATTCATTTTTCTATCATTTGATAACAAGTGACAAGTGATATCATACTTATTTTTTTTGATATTAAACAATGTTTATTCGCGATATTTTACGGGATTAAAATGATATAAGATTGTTTGATAAATGTCGTAGAAAGTTTTCCAATATAAACTTCATTAAATGGGAAAATATTGAATGAATGCCTATTATTTGAATTCTTAATACAATAATAAAGTTTATTACTAAAAAACTTTTTGAGTAAATGTACATATGATATTTAAAAATTTAACAAAACTAAAAAATGTTCCTTTTTTTTTAAGCAATTTGATTTAATTATTTTATTTTAACATTTGATACTATTATTGTTGTTAATTTTGTAACTGTTTCCACATTTCTTTTATTGAAATCATTGAATCATAGAAAAAAAAAAGAAAAATGAAAGAGAAGAGAAGCAAAAATATGTGCCAAAACAATTTGAACAAGTATAGCTTTAATAAAATAGCTTTAGTAATTTTTAACGTCTTTAAATCTAGTAATTTTATTTTAAATTATGGCAAATTGGAACTACCTGAGATTGAAATTCAATTTGATTCAAATTAAATCTAATTCCTTCACCTATACCCCTTTTTTTTTTTTATAATGCATTTATGTTTGCCTAATGATTGTACAGGTTGACAATCAATATGGCAGATGAAAAAAGCTTAGCAAAGATGCTTTATGATTTTTTTTTTTTCTTTTTAGCAGCCTTCTATAAATTTTTTGCTTTTCTTTTTTTTTTTTCTATCTCAATGACGCGTTAATAAAACATGGAAAATTACAATTTCAAATTCATTTAATCACTTATAAAAATATATTAAAAGTAGATACAATCAATGATATCTTATCATTGATTGATCAGTATGATTTTTTCAAATTTTATATTTTTAAAATTTCCCTTTGTTTTTTTTTCTATACCACAAATATTGAATTTTCCTTAACAACAAGTATTTGCTTTTCTTTCTGATTCATCGATGATTGGATAATATTAGCCAAGATTTGCATGTAAATGTTGTAATTAAAATGAAAAAATTTTGAAAATATGCCAAAATTTTTTTCAATAATTTGAAATAACATCGCATTTATTAAACATATAATTGAATATTAGCTGTTGTAAATTAATTAAAATACAAAACTATCACCATATTATCCAATTTGGATGATTAAAAGTAAAAAATATCGACTAAATGTATTAACAAATTAAATCATTTCATTTGACATTTTTATTTTCCTATCACTTATCCTACCCCTTTTTTTCTTGATTAAAAAAATTTAATAAAAAATTAAAATGAAAAAGTGAAGTGTTATGGATAGCTTACAACATATGTTAGTTTAATTTTTGTTAAATATTTATTTATATTTTTTGGATAACATAACTATATTGTACAATATTCTTCCGTTCTCTTTTTTCTTTTTTTAGTATTTGAATTTCTCGATCATTTTCCATTTCCACCTTTCCTTCCTTTCATAATTTATTTCATTCATTCATTCCATTTCATTCATTCATTCATTCATTCATTCCATTTCATTCATTCATTCATTCATTCATTCATTCATCCATTCATTCATCCATTCATTCATTCATTCATTTTATCCATTCATTCCATTCCATTCATTCATTCATTCATTCATTTTATTCATTCATTCCATTTCATCCATTCATTCATT
>NW_018108799.1:6580-10976 GCF_000183805.2 Loa loa | reverse complement strand
ATTCTATTTCATTTCATTTTATTCATTCATTTCATTTCATTCATTCATTCATTCATTCATCCATTCATTCATTCATTCATTTTATTCATTCATTCCATTCCATTCATTCATTCATTCATCCATTCATTTTATTCATTCATTCCATTCCATCCATTCATTCATTTTATTCATTCACTCATTTTATTCATTCATTCATTTTATTCATTCATTCATTTTATTCATTCATTCCATTCATTCATTTCATTTATTCATTCCATTCATTCATTTCATTCATTCATTTCATTGATTGAATGAATGCATTCATTGCATAGATGAATGCACTTATTCATTCACGTTTTTTCTACTTTCTTGTCTACCTTTTCTTTTTCCCCTAAATTAATTTAAAAATTTAAAATTACAGGTATATCAAAGTTGTACGAATTATGTTAACTTTTACCAGTTTGTTTCGTTTATTTTCATGTTACTTTAAATGAAATGTTGTAAATGCAAATTTAGAAACTATCAAAAAATATTGGCCTTTTTTCGCAATTCAAAAAAAAATTACACTTTTTTTTGAAAGTTATCTTACGGTAACAAAATAATAAATTGAAAAAATCAACTTATAACAGTCGTTGAGATGAATGAAATGGTCGTTATTCTAAGCATTACCTGAACAATAATTCATTGATTTATTTCAAATTATAATATTTGTGGCATCGAAATTGATCGCATTTTGTTGTATAGCAATATCTTTCTTGTTTGTAGTTATGAAATATAATTTTATTAAATAAACTTGAAATTGTTTAACTAACAAAAAAAGAAGGAAAAAAAATTAGCTTGAAGATAATGTAATATATCCACTGTTACTGTTCCTTCATCATTACAAAATTGACATTTTTCTTGTAATTAATGTTTTTTGATGAAGGATGGATTCGTTCGATTTATCTTTTGATTTTATATTTTGTTTTTAAATTATTTTAAGAATCAAAACCATATAATTACAGCACTATCAAGATAAATTGAACCAAAATTCATTGGAAATCACGAAATATTTTCTGATGACAAAGTTTTCACGAATCTTTCATCTGTGTCAATTTACTTGTTAATCTTATCGTACAATATTTGTTTAATGCGGTGTTTTTTTTTTTTTTTTAATCCATAAACTTTTATTTTAGAAATTTTCCTCGAACATAAAAAACGAACTATTATCATATACTAAAATGATTGACTTGAAAATAAAGTCTACAAAATAAAGTTTTGTCTCATAAGAATTAGTCATTTGTGTTAAAAAAGTTTTCTGCCTAAAACTAATCACTCATCAGTTGCGTCAATAATTTTCTTATCAAGAATTAAGTACTCGTCATTTACGTCAATAAAAGAAAAAACGTGAGTTTACGGCATATTTATTGTTATATGATTGTAACATTACTTAGAATATTACCAAGTTTTATGTTTTAATGAAAGATTACAAAATTAGCATTTTCCGATTAATATTTGAAATATATTCATAAGTAGTAAGAAGATTGCAATTTGTAAAAGAATCCCTAAAGAAATGTACAATTATTTTTGAAAAAAGAAAAAACGAATCAAAATTGATCAAACAGTTTTGTCTAAAATTTATTCCTTTTGTCATGAAATGCTCGATGATTGAATTTGTATGATTTTTAAAATTTAATTTAATTATTTCGGATAAACGTGTTTTACGAAATGATAGCAGCTTTGATTTAACTTTACATTGTTATTTTTTTTCCTCCTTCCTTTTTTGACCAATTGATTTTGCAAAAACTTTCAATTATGAATTAGTAACAAAAAAGTGATTCATCATAAAGGAAGAGAAAAAGACGAAGAGAAAGGCGAAAAAAGAGGGGAACAAAAAAAAAAAAAAAGGAAAAATTGGATCCGTAATTCAAAAGCAAATCCGTTTTTCCTAATTCAGTGCCAGATATCTTATTATACTTTGTTGCTTATTGTATCAATTTCTTCGTCTTTTTTTTTCTTTTGAAATATTAGTTTATTTTCTTAAAAAAAAAAAAAACGTTCTTCTACAGAAGGATGTATGGAATAATTTTGCTCTGCGATACCTTAAAAATCGGTTTCTTTTGATATCTTTAAATTAAATTTTTCATTTTTTTTCAGACTTAATTTTTGAAATACAATGATGTGTATCATTAATCATTGTGATTTGTTATAGCACTTTCAAATGTACATTTTTCAGCGCGTAAAATATAAACATGCAATTGTTGTATTATCTTCGGGTCAAAAGTTTGTCAATGACTTTCGATCAATGTCAAAAAGAATGGCGGTAATGTATGGCAGTAATGTATAGCGGTAATGTATGGCGGTAATGTTTGGTGTAATGAAATAATCTATTTATTGATATCTATTGATAGGGTAAGGTTTAATTTACTCAAAACTCCTAAATGCTGCTTCTTTTCATATTTTTAATGCATCTTCTTTGATTTATTGATTGCCTAAATGATCGTAGGATACGACTTATTTTTAATCAGTTTATTAATGACAATTTTTCCTTTTTCTTTTTTAAAATTATTGTTATTATTAGTATTTTTTTTTTTGAGTTAGGCAAAGAAAAAAGGAAGATTTTAGTATAATTTAAGAGATATACAATTGAAAATGAGCAGGGGGAAAAATAAGCACATAGGAAAAACTAAATCGTTGAACAATTAAATTTATAATCGTTATGCATGATATGTATGTAAGTGTATGTATGTATGTGTCGTGTGCATATTGTATGTGTGTGCGTGTGTGTGTGTGTGTGTGTGTGTCTGCATATATGGTATGTCTGTATATGTATGTGTAAAGGCTTTTCATCAAATTCGACCTGGACAGCTCATCGTTTTGTTGAAGTGACAGCGGCTGTAATATCATGACTATAGGGTGTATTCCCGAAAGTAACCATTATTGTTTTGTTGATTGGCTAGAGCTGAACGGTGTAGAATCATCGATAACCTAATGAGAGGAGAGATAAAGGATAGATAATTTGATGGGTAACATTTTTTCCTGAACATTTGTTCTGTATACCCGTTCCGTATCATGCCTTCAAGCAATTCATTTGATTATTTCTTTCCTTGCTTTCTATGAACTATTCTGTTATAATCTACCTATTGCTAGGATTTATTGATAAGGTTTTCCTATTCAATATAGTAACAAAAGTTATAATTAGTAACAATAAATAATGATAATGATAATAATATTAGTAATAAATAATTATTATTACTACAAAAAAATCGTAGTAATAGCAACAACAATATCAATAACGGATAGTAATAATAATAATAATAATAATAATAATAATAATAATAATAATAATAATAATAATAATAATAATAATAATAATAATAATAATAATAATGATAATAACTACTACTACTACTACCTACTACCTATACCTACTACATACTACATACTACCTACTACTCCTACTACTATCTACTACTACTAGGCAAGATTAAGGTTATCATCGGTGTCGCGAATGCCACCATCATCAATGATTATGCATTGTTAGTAACGGTCGATTGTCATCATTTCAACAAGTATTTATAAGTGGAACAAACTTCCCTCACTTTTTAAAAAATGGATTCATTATAATCAACATCAATATTGAGTTTGGGAGGATAGGACAGAAATTTGGGGAAGGGAAATTGAGATTGGAAAAATGGAGGAAAGAGGGAGGATTGCTTGATAAAAGTAAGGTGCTACAACAATTATTCATTTGAGGTACAAATCAATTAAAACTAATAAGTATTTATTGGATAAGTAAGGCATAACATTAGATATTAACAGCAGTGAACAACTTAAGTGTCCTTTCCCATGTCTCCAAATCATGCCTTTTACAACTTTACCATTACTATCGGATCAGTTTTATTACCATTCTTATCAACACTAGTTAGTGCAATTGTTGTATTCACTATTTTGTGATTAGTGGCATCTTATGATTATAATTTTAATTATTACTGATACCATATTTATTAATAATAACTTTTCCAATTTTATTGTTATGGTGATTATTATTATTATTATTATTATTATTATTATTATTATTATTATTATTATTATTATTAATTGTTATTATTATCATTATTATCATTATTATTATTATTATTAATTATTAGCTCGCGGACTATGGGAATCTAGATATAATTGCTGTCAGTCGGACCTTGGTGTAGCTGGGTGTTGCGTAGCTGATTGTCATGTCACTGATACTGCTCCAAAGTCAGTGTTGGAAACCTATCGAGAGGTAAATTTCAGATTCTTATAGCTACTACCCTGCTGTGCAGTTCCTACTTTTTTCAGGTTTAATTGCTTCTTTATTGAATTACCCACCCCTTGTAAATACTTTAAGTGAGAGTTATCTATGAAAACTTTCCTGTACCGTGATTTTCTTATTACCTCTCACCTC
>NW_018108799.1:4064-6025 GCF_000183805.2 Loa loa | reverse complement strand
ATCATTGTTACAATTATATTGTTTTGCAGTGTATTTTCCGTTCATTATCGCATTGCTTATAATTCTACCTTAAGTCTCCTAAAATTTAATAAAGCATGAATGCTTTTACGATTCATCAAATGGCGAAGACTGAGGAGCATAAAAAAAGTAATAATAGTAATCATAATTTGTTTACAGGTTTTCAAACCTCTTAATCAAACTTTATTATCATTAATATTTGTCGTTAATTATTATTATTTTCAAACATCAATATCAACATGTGCTCAATAGAAACTGTCATCACATATTCGTGTTATTACACTTCTCTCATTTGTAATTTTAAAAACACGCAAAAACCCTTGATAAAACAATTATTGTCACATACCTCTTCCCTCATTTATTCAACAAATTTGCAAAATTTACTCTTTCTTTCTTTCTCTCTCTCTCTCGATGAAATAGTCACATCACCTGCCCGTCAGACGACTATTCTCATCGTTTTCATCCCTTCTAGCTTCATATCTATTCGTTTGCAAAATGAATGTCTACTCTTTGGATAACTTTGATACTTTCTCCAGATTTTGAACTTACAAATGATCATCTTAGAAGCAATCATTAAATATCAAAATTAGAATAATTGTCCAATGATTTTAGGAAGAACAATTTAGCTTTCAATTGCAAATACTGCAACTAATAAATCATTTAACTCATTTCTTAAAAACAATTTTTTCATTAATTAATTTATTTTTGTATTAATTGAAAATATCCAGAGAAATTATAATTTTCCCTTTTCATTGATAGATTTGAAGTATTATCTGTTACTGATAACGAATAAATATGAATGACATTTTAGCAAGAAGTTAGAAGAATGATCAAAATAAGGGACTAAATGTTTGTATTGCTTATTGTTTAGTGATAAATAAATGACAAATAATTTGTCAACTAATAAAATATATTATTTTATGTTCTAATATGATATAATACTTGCTTTTCTTTTTTTTCCCATTATAAAATTATACCTTTCAATAAAATCATAAATGAAAAAATGGTCAGAAATAAAAGTGAGAAAAATTTTAAAATAAAAGTTTTTTTGTACTAAATGCTCATTGCTGTCATTAATAAAATTTTCCAAAAATAACAGCTAGAAGTTTAATTTTTATTAAATAATTCAGAATAAACAACGAGTGATATGTTTGATAAGATTAGTGATAATGATTAGATCAATAAATGAACCTGGTTTATTTTAATTTGAAATTTAAGATGAATGGAAAAAAAGGCAAAATTCTTTATAGGAATATATTGTATACAAGAAATAAAATGTCTTCTTTTCAGCTATCAAAATTAAGTTTTTTTTCGAACATTTTTTTAAATTGTGTGTATGTGTGTATGTGTGTGTGTGTGTGTGTGTGTGTATGTGTATGTATGTGTGTGAATGTGTGTCTATGTGTATACGTGCGTCTGTGTGTGTATGTGTGTATATGTATGTGTGCATGTGTATCTATGTATGTATATATGTGCATGTGTGTGTATGTGTATGTAGATGTGTATGATGCATATTTGAGAGTTATGTATTTATTGAAATGGATTAAGCAAAATGAAATTCTTATCTTTCACTTTGCTTAAATATGGGCCACTTTTTAGCTTTTTCTTGCTTAGCAGTGTCAGATTTTGTAATATTGCTGATTTGAGTATGTATGCATGCATGTGTGTATATATGTGTGCATGCATCCATGCACGTGTAAATACGTTTTTACATATGAGCGAGTAAAACAGGATGAAATGGCAATAACTGTAACCTGTCTAAGTGTATCAATGTGTGTGTTGACGTGTATGCGCAAACGTATATAAGTGCACACGTTTGTACATATGCACGTTCGCACATGCACATGTTTGTACATGTGCACGTTCGCACATGCACATGTTTGTACATGTGCACGTTCGCACATGCACATGTTTGTACATGTGCACGTTCGCACATGCACATG
>NW_018108799.1:0-3732 GCF_000183805.2 Loa loa | reverse complement strand
ATTGAAATGGATTAAGCAAAATTGAAATTCTTATCTTTCACTTTTGCTTAAATATGGGCCACTTTTTTAGCTTTTTCTTGCTTAGCAGTGTCAGATTTTGTAATATTGCTGATTTGAGTATGTATGCATGCATGTGTGTATATATGTGTGCATGCATCCATGCACGTGTAAATACGTTTTTTACATATGAGCGAGTAAACAGGATGAAATGGCAATAACTGTAACCTGTCTAAGTGTATCAATGTGTGTGTTGACGTGTATGCGCAAACGTATATAAGTGCACACGTTTGTACATATGCACGTTCGCACATGCACATGTTTGTACATGTGCACGTTCGCACATGCACATGTTTGTACATGTGCACGTTCGCACATGCACATGTTCGTACATGCACACGTTTGTATGTGCTCAAGCAATAGTTCGTAACGAAGCGTTTGTTAAGTGTT
Organism: Loa loa; assembly: GCF_000183805.2. Taxonomy (NCBI): domain Eukaryota; kingdom Metazoa; phylum Nematoda; class Chromadorea; order Rhabditida; family Onchocercidae; genus Loa; species Loa loa. Next base: position 3,285 of record NW_018108799.1, on the reverse strand, counting down.
TTTTTTTCTTTTCTTTTGGTAAATATCGTTCATCTTATTTATCAGTAAAAATTTGATTGTTTGGTATGCGATGAATATTGAGAATTTCACATGATAATAGGAAATATTGGGAGATTATGAAATCAGTGATTGATCAGTAATGATCCCTAATTCTTTCTCAAATTTTTTCTCACTCAATTGATCAAACTCTGAGGATGAGATTAATCGGAACGGTTCGATGATTTGCATCATTGGGTGTTTTCATTCCAAAGACTAACACATCATCGCCTATTGGCGCCATTGGATGTGCAAATACTTTATTAAATATTCTAGTGATAAAATGTCGGAGCAACATGAGTCATTCTCGAGGATTTCAAAGTATCGATTTTCAATTCAATACATCATCATGTAAACTGTATGGGTACATAATAATAATAACAATAAACTGGATCAATAAACAGGTAAATAGTTCGATTTGCAATCATATTTGAATGAAACCTTATAGTTTTATTAAATCGAAATAATCATTTATGATATGATTAGGAAAATGCTGAAAGAAAATGAAGGAAATGGTAAGTTCGTCGAATGAGTTAAACTGATTTGTAACATTTTATCTAAAAATCCTGGGAAAGAAAAAAAAAAAATCCTAAAAAATTTTAAAACACTTCCTTCTTTTTTTTTTTTCCTTCACAACATTCATACAATCAATTTCTATTATATTTGTAATGTATTTAGGTTTCCAAAAAATTCCACCTTCATTTTCCATTTTCTCTTCGTTGACAAAAAAAAAAAAGTGAATAATGTCATCTAACAATATTGATGATTGCTTAATATCCAAAATTTTTAACGATCATTTCTAAGTTTAAATATTTGAATAGAATTGGATATGTACAAAAATCATTTGTGTGCTGCTAATAATTGTTGTCAACCTTTTATGTCATTTATTGTCATAAAATACTTCGGAATTTTTTTCTCTTTCCTTTTTCTCTCTTTTTTTTTTAGTATTGATAAGTTTTGAATACGGACGAATATTTAACAGTTAATATCCACTTTAGGCAACTTTTAGATGATTAAAATTCTTTTTGCCCTTTTTTATGAAAAAAGAAAAAAAGGCTTTTTTTCCTTAATTGACATGAAATTTATTATTTTTAATGATAATAACGGATAAAGTTATAAGCTTTGTTTTAGGAAGGAAGCATAAAATTGATGTTTAATGGTTAATTAGCTTAATTACTCTCATCTAATTGGTAAAAAAATTAAGACAGAAAAGAAAAGAAGTAAATGTATAAATTTTGTTGATTGCAACATTATACCTTAGCGTTTTTTTTTCCTTTTTTACATATTATTTGTTTGAATTATATTTTTTGATTTCTTTTTTTCTCAGGAAATTTTTCCTTTTCTCTTCTCTTTATTACATTCATCAACTTTTTAAGAAACGAAATAGGAAAGGAGGAAAAAAAAGGGAAACATTGTTTGAAATGGAACATATTTGCTTGTTTGTTTGTTGGCTTATCTAACAAATTTATAAAAATCTTTTCACATTTCTTTTTTTTTCTGCAACTTTTTTTTTTGGTTATCTTTTTTGCGAACTTTAGTTGTGGTTGACAAATGTAAATGACGGACTGATAAGTTATCATCAAGAAGTGATATATGAATGTATCCATATGTTTGTGATGACATTGGATTCGTGCAAATGATTGATACTGAAAGCGATAAGAATGTCTCATCATTCCATATGCACTATTATATTTGCATTTGCAAATTTAAAATTGAATTTTTTTACCTTCAATAAATTTCCATCGCAATAATTAATTTTAATTTTCTAAACAAAATTTAATGTTACAGTTAAATCGAATTGCAGTATTACATTCGAATACTTTTTGTACCTTTTTTTTTTAAAAAAAAAAAACTTAAACATTTAACTCGACCTTTTTCTTCCTTTCTTTTCTTTCTTTTTTCGCTTCTTTTTTTTTTCGTTAAAATTTACATCTTTGTTTTCCAATTTTGGCATACATTGGAAGTCATCTTGAACGGTTTTAATTTTAGAATAATTCAACAATGTCGCATATTTCCTCTTCATCTAACAATAACATTTCTTTTTGATTGTATCACGAACTTTTTTTTTTTCCAGTCTTGACATACTTTGACAATTTCCTGAACTTCAACACTTCGCAATTTTCTATTTCTTTCTATTTTTTTTTTCTTCCCTCTTCCCTATGCTGTTTAAGTTAATATAAAATGAACAGCTCTTTTCATCATTTCCTTTCGTTTTTTTTTTTTTTAACATTTGATATCAAAGTTTTTTTTTTCATTTTTATGTTAACATACATATTTTTATGGTTTAAATGAACATTTGTATGAATAATGAAGAAAGTATTACGAATTGTCTTCAAGCGTTTGCCATTTTCAATATTTTAATATCTTTTCATATAGTTACGGTAATATCTAAAATTTCTTAAGCTTCTTTCATTTTTCTTCCTCTTTCTTTCACTTCTGAAAAATAAAGATTTATTAATTCATGATTAATTTTCAAAATTTAGTTTTTAATATTTCGGAATTATGGATGACTAAGATAACAATTTATCTAATTAAGCTAACACAAAAGAAAAGAACATTTTTGGATTTCAATTAGTTATGAGTAATTAAATCTGACATTATTCATTATATGAAGATAAGAAGGTGCTAAAATTATCAATGATTATGATAATTGAATGATGATTCATCATCCTCATACTTCCCATCCGATATTGCTATCACGGCAATGCGTCATCTTGAAATTGGAATGGCTCATCGCCAATAAGTTTTCTTAAAATCATTTTAATGGTATATTTCACATTTCTATATTTAAAACAACATTTAAGAGGCATGAAAAATCGAAATGTACACAATGGAATGAGAAGTGGTATAGGGAGGTGGAAGTGGTGGGGGAGGAGGAGATGGGGGTGAGAGGGTGAAGCGGAAAGTGGAGATTTTCCGCCTCCAAAAAGGACACGATGGAAACAATTGAAATTGGCTGCAGTGCTTCCAAACCTATGGCAAACACCGTTTATTTTTTCCCCTTTCCCCCGCTCTCCCCGCCCTTCCTCGTCCCCTCCTCTTTCATTTTCCCCTCCCATTAACTTTGTGTCATTTGTCGCGAATCAAGTTTTGTTTTTTTCTCTCTTTTGCCACTTTTCCAATTCATCCATTCATTCATCCCTCATCGTCTTTTTAACATTCGAGGGTTAAGGTCGAGGTCAAAATTATTTCTGATTATACACTCCAAAATCATCCATCTCTCTCTCTCTCTCTCTCTCTCCTCTCTCT
>NW_018108798.1:19763-24268 GCF_000183805.2 Loa loa | reverse complement strand
AAAAATAGAAATGAAATTGAGTATGAAAGAGAAATTGATTTATTTAGAGTATAATCAATAACTGAATTGGTTTATTTAGGAAACTTGTCCAATAAAATATCAAATGATAACATTTGGTTGATTATCAAAGGAGCATTTTGATTATATACCTATACAATTAATGATTAAAAATTAGGTATATAATGGATGAATAAAAATTGATCAAATTAAAATACTTATCAAAAATTTGCTTGAAATAAATAAAAATTCAATAAAAATAAAAATAAAATGAATAGAAAAATAAAAATGAATAAAATTAAAAAGTGGTAAAATTTTTTTTTCGTTCTATTATTGAAAAGCGATCGAATTTTGGTGCCTACCTTATCTTTTATGCTATTCTTTAAAAAAACAAAAAAGGTTGACGCAATATTTTAAATTTAAATTAACGAATTTTAAGAGATATTCATAATCTTTCTCATTAATTTTGCCTATCTACACATTTCTAATCTCTTAAAACCATAAAAAATTATGACTACAATCTTGTAAAATGCATATATATATTTTGAAGAAATTATCAATACGATGCTGATAAACAATTGCACATATATCTTGTTATTACAATCAGTATATCCATCAGCTCATACTCTATTCATATATCCTAAAATCCGGAAATTATAATTGAAAATATTTGTAACGATAAGTATGCATGATTACCCAGTTCTCTCCCCATCTTATCACTCTTTATCATTTATTTCCGTAACTTTTCCAATCTTTTTCATACTTTTGCTACTCTTTATCTAATCATTATTATTAGTCCGCTTGTTAGTTATGCATTAGCTGTATCAAAATTCCGATACTATTATTTTTTTTTTTTTTTGCTTCTTATAATTTAAGTGTATTTTTGTACAATTTTTAACTGTAACTATAAGATATTTGTCATTATGCATTGTTTATCAGTGCTTTTTTTACCCTATATGTGTTATCATTTATTGGATATCTTATCATAATTGATAATTTCTTTAACAAGCAGATTAGTTTAATATGTTAACGTTAATTGTTGTTAACGTTATTTCAAGATGAAATTTGAATTTAAAAATGAACATAGTACTTTGAGGATGCGAATTTTCACTTGAAATTCGTTCATTAAGTTTCTTTTTTCTTTCGTTTTTTTTTTTTTTTTTTTAAATGTAAACATTCCGAATTAAGACAAACTTGCAATGATATAAGTTTATCCCAATTCGGATTACTTACGCTCCGGAATCCGGGATTTAACGGGGAAAAATGCAACGGCCACGCCTTCATACTTTTTGAAATCCATATAAATACAAGTGCACAGCTTATCATTATCATTGAGGTTTCAGTTCGAGAACGGTGTGTCGTGTCAAGCGGGTGCTAAGGTAGGAATTATATTTAGAGGATAGCGGGATTGTTCATTTCGCGTAAAGATGATATAGCAAATGTGTATAATGTGTAGTTTTGCACGTTAAAATCTAAACAGGCCAGCATTTTCGTTTATTGATTAGCGAGTAATAACGTTTCGTTGCTGTAAAGGTCACACAGTATGCTGCTTTGTGGTAATATAATTGCTATTATTTTAGCGCAATGGTGATAATTGATAAGAGATGATGACAATACTGTAAGAGTAAGGGGCTTTAGATCTGTCAGCAGCTTTTCGAAGCTTTCATCTTCGTCGTGCCAGAAATATCAGATCTACTCAAACATTCATTATTACAATAAGTTTGCTAGTGGTAACGTCATTAATCCTGGATATGGCTGAGTATTAACTGTATCCGGATATTAAGCTTAGAATGCTATTTCGTATCTAAAAAGCTGTCAAAAATTCGAACGGATTGGATATTAGCTATCAGCAATGCCTTCTCATCGTACTAGGATATTTTGCAAATATTGTTCAATTCGTATTTTTATCACCATTCCTGTACGACATAGAAGGACATCATCATCGTCATCATCACTATTGCCGTCATCATCATCATCGTCGTCATCATTATTATTATCGTCATCAGGCCATAAAAAATGACTTCATTACTAATGATCCCTGATATTATTCCTATCTGATGTAATCAACCACTACTTCCAGTATTAGGTAGTTCCGACTTCAAGTACTTACAACCTCAGGAAATCAAGTACTATTTTCAATCGTAAATAATCGACGGTTACTTTCAATCTCCGGTAATGAATCACAATTTTTGATCTTTAACCAGTTATTGCTTTTTATTTCAAATATTTAAATTCACCTATACCATAAATAATAACATTTCCAGCGGATTGTTGAAAAGATATAGCATTTTTAGGAACAAAAAAAAGATGTATGGTGATAATTATGATAGCAGTTTTGATGATGATCAATTCAACAGGGACGAGATACTTGAAGAGCGTTACAATAAGAGAAGAAAAATGAAGGAATATCTGCTGAAATGGAAGGGATACAGCAGCATGAACAATGTTTCGAAACTGAAAGCTGATTTGGTAGATTTCTTTCGTAATTTTAAGTACGCTTAAACATCCTTAAAATCTTTCAGTCATTTCTTGAGAAATATGGCGAACTGAATAATAGGACCACTCTGCTAAAAAGATTGCGACTCATTAATCCTTTAGCCCTTTGTCTTCCCATAATAAGTTACTGATTGCAGCACTTGTGCTGTTATAAATAATATAGATCCTTCCAACACGAAATGGCAGTAAATCTATCCTCTTTCAGTCCTATAATCTAGGGGTTTTTAAAGTATCTCATGCTTTAGTATTTATATTCTATGATAACTGCTTGATCTTTTAACAATGTTATAGTAATATTAACGACAGTAAATTAGTAGTTGTTGTGATTAATTTCGGCTCCAAAAATACTTTTTTATTACACTATTCTGTGGCTTAAATTTTATTCCACTTTAGCGAGATAATATGATGATACAAGCCTCTACTTCAGATTACTCTTTTCGACATTTAAATTTAAACTCAAATAAGCTTGACATTTTGTTTATGCATAAAGATAGTTGGCATAAAAAATATGCTATTTATTCATTGCAATTTTTTAGGATGTATTTGATTTTGTATCAATTTCAGGAGTATGATGCGCTGGTATCCGACTATAGTTTTCAAAACAAGTGAGTCCTTTTGTCGAGCTATTTTTTAATTTGTTTTAGGACTAAGAAATAAAAAGGTTTTGATTTGTGGTCCCTTGCTACCTGACTACTACTTTAGATATACAGCACTCCGGAAGATTTAGAACAAGTTTCAAGGAGGAAAACATTATTCTTGTAGGACTAATGGCTGCATTGAAAAAATACAAAAAGTAAAATACTAAACAACGAGAAATTACTGATGATTTTTCTCATGATACATTTCCAATCACCATTAAATAATATAGCTGTCACCATCAACATTATAATAAAGATCCTTCAGTTCGCTAATTTGTCAAATAATCATTGCAGGAAGAAGAATAAGAAATCAAAATCAAAGAGATCACAGTCGGGCGCATCTGGTTCGGGCTTTATCGGGAAATCAACTTATACAGTTCTACGTCATGGTGGTCCGGATGGTCTCGTGGATGAGGTTAAACTTACTCGTTTCCAAACCAAGGAAGCGAAACAACACGCTTTTGAGAAAGAAGGGGTAGAGAACCACGGTTCTGACGCTTCAGACGAACGTAGCGATGAAGATAGCAATGACTGGCCTAAAAGTTTGTCGTTTATTCACTTCTGATTGTATTAGATTGCCGTATTTTACTCAATTCTGCTCTTCAGTAAGATTATGTATAGCAGATGTAAAAGTCGCTCGTTGTAGGAAAGTTTTGTTCTTCATTCGTTGATAATTACGGATAACAAGCTGTAGTAGAGCTGATTCCTGCCTTGCTTTTTAGTGCATCCACAGCCACGCGAGAGTGGAATAAAGAAAGGCTGGATTCCGGAATCAGTCGTGCCAACTCCCGTAAGTTTGATGGACTTTGACTTTTCGAAGTTCTTGATAGAAACATAAAGCAAAAGATATAGATATGTGAATAAACGTGAAAAAGATATAGACATGTGGAATAATATTATTCATATTAATAAATAATATTCATCGAAATTTTCTAGCAAGAATTTATCTTTAATGATTTTTCACTGCTCCTTCAAAAAGAATTTTCCACTTCTTTTCTACAACTACACGGATAGGATCAAAGCATATGAAAGTTAGAAGTGGAGTACTTCAGTTTTATGAATTTAACTCAAACTAAGCGACAGTAGCTAAGCGACAGTAACTTCCTTCTTACTTATGTCGTCAAATATCGACATAACAAGAAGCTTAAGAGAGTGTAGAGTTCAAGCTGTAGCAGCTAATTGGCCTGATGTAAGTTGCATCTTATTTATATTCCTTAATATGAATAAGCTAGTCATGATATTTTTAAGTTTGTGCACATTAACAAAAAATACGAGTCTAAAAACACCCTGACAACAGTGACAACAGTAGTAACAAGCCACAATTTCATGTTTTGCTTTATGACTATGAAGCAAGCAAGACTTACATCTGTCCAG
>NW_018108798.1:14483-19743 GCF_000183805.2 Loa loa | reverse complement strand
AAGAATTTATCTTTAATGATTTTTCACTGCTCCTTCAAAAAGAATTTTCCACTTTTCTACAACTACACGGATAGGATCAAAGCATATGAAAGTTAGAAGTGGAGTACTTCAGTTTTATGAATTTAACTCAAACTAAGCGACAGTAGCTAAGCGACAGTAACTTCCTTCTTACTTATGTCGTCAAATATCGACATAACAAGAAGCTTAAGAGAGTGTAGAGTTCAAGCTGTAGCAGCTAATTGGCCTGATGTAAGTTGCATCTTATTTATATTCCTTAATATGAATAAGCTAATCATGATATTTTTAAGTTTGTGCACATTAACAAAAAATACGAGTCTAAAAACACCCTGACAACAGTAGTAACAAGCCACAATTTCATGTTTTGCTTTATGACTATGAAGCAAGCAAGACTTACATCTGTCCAGTGGTTGACAATGTTAAGATAATTAGTATCAAATTTTTGGAAACAAAACTGAAGTTTGAAGAGAAGTATGATAATGAGTAAAGAAATCTTTTTTCAGATGGTAGCGGATTTGTGTGAGCGTCATTCGGATGATGAGAGCGGAGCATCGAACGATGACAAACCGCTGGTTTAATTTTGGCGCTGTTAAACAGCCAATGCCAAATTACTGAAGGAACATTTTTTAAAAATTATCATTCACTTACTCCTTTGCCTTTCCATACTTTAAGAGCCTTATACAAAGCTTCCAAAATTTAACAAGTGAAACTGCGTAGTCCAACTTTGTTCCAAATTACTGGCATTTGCTGATTTTAATTCACAGTTGTTACTGGACAATTCCACTTCTTTTTATAATTTTTTAATATTTAGGAGTAATGGAGCCTTATTACTTTTTTCTTTTTTTTAAACTTTCACCGTAAGCATTGAACATCAGAAAATGGATTTATTCACTGTAATGCTTTGAACAACCGATAACCAGCGGGTGGCATGAAAATAATTGGTATTTCTAGAATTTTTATTGTACGGTTTATATTTTATAATAATATAAACAATAAAATATAGAATGAATTGATGGAAAGAAGCATAGTGATTAGAGGGAAAGCAAGATTTGACAGAAATAAATATTTCATATCACTTGAAAAGAAAAAGTAAGCAGGACGCATCGTCCGAGATACAAGCATCTGAAAACTCAATCATGCAAAGAAAATGTAAACACTCTTAAAAGAGATGGAAGAATCATGCAAACGCACTTCAGGCTTGATAATTAAGCAGGTATAGATTTCGAGATATCGATTTGACGAGTTCACGACCAGAATAAAGCAATTGTTAATTAGTAGTAATAATTCTTCCTCGTTTTCTCGTTAATTCCTCTCCTTTTTCCCTTTCTTGTTGATCGAGTCCTCTTTTTGTCTCTTTTCCTTTTGTATTTTCTATTCTCGCTGTTCAATATGATGGAAAAAACAACTAATTGGACTCTCGAACACTGAACTTTATAATTTCAGTGAAGTTGAGAAAATTAAAAATTTAAAATTTGGGAGAAATGCAAAAGACGGAGCTTCGAATAGAAAAATTGATGCTGCCATTTCACTGATTCTCATATTCTTAGCAGTTTGTTTTCTTCACTTGACCATCAGGAACAGTGGTTAAATGTGGCATTTTTTTATATAAATTTTTAATAGAATTGCATTCATTTTTTCTGTCAAGATATGAAATTTTTATTCAACTGTAAAAACAAACAGAAGTATTCCATAAAACATAAATATTGGAAAAATATATCAATAAAGGTACACAACAAGGGAGATCAGGACTGAAAGCTTACTTTGGTTTTTCTCCAGCAATTTCACTTAACAATGGTGAATGGTGCTTTTCATCCTTTTCAAAGATGTGCAGTCGACTTTTTCTCAATAAAACTGTTGTTATCCTCGGTTTTACTGTCGTTTGCTGAAATTCTTGGTTTCTTTTTTTGCTTGAAAATATATGGTTGAGAAAGGAACAATGCCTGGTATTTGTTTTATCTTTTCATTAGTGAGATAAAATTCCCAGAACAAAAATTCGGGTGACTAGCCAGATTTCAATGCCTATGTTGTCGAAAACTCCCTGTGTCGATTACTTTCTGCTTGTTGAGGATTTGCTGTTTCTGAAGGACCAACTGAAATAGTTATGTTTTTCTCCTAGATACATGCGTACGGCGAATATTTCTCAATTTTTGTGTGTTTAACTGTGATTTCAACCATTGATTACAAATAGCTAACGCGTGGGCACTAATACACCGTAAAATGTGCAAAAATAACAAACCATTATTGCTTCCAGAAACTGATTCACTCTCTAATACTGCTGGCTTCGTCTTACCAAATACGTAATATGAAAGTGGATCGACAAAATTTTCAGTAACATCGCTATCGTCATCATCACTATCAATACTGACCCATGTGCCAGCTACAATTTTCATTTTTACCGGAAATTTTCAGCAGTAACGCAAAAGCCTTGCCAGTACAATCGACAATGTAACAGCTTACTCAAAAATAAAAATTGATAAGCGCTCTAGAAAAATTTCCAAATCTTCGAATTAATTTACTTGGTGGTGCAGAAGTCTTGCTGTTGACACCAACTCCACATTCGATGGCCCTGGTATTTGTAGCGGGATTGATCTAAATTAATTTAGAATTTGCAAAGCAACTTCCCAGACGATGCAATTAGCAAATTTTTTATCTTTCTAAACAAACAGTTTTTCCTCACTTTTCCTAATCTCAATATAAACTTAGTATATGATGATAATGGGACAGCATATCTTCTGACTGCATCCTAAATTTCAAACTTTTGAAAGTGTGAAATTTGAAACGGCAAACCTTATTCGAAAAATAGATTTCTCCATCGCAGCTCGCTAACCCTTTAGCGACATAATCCGTATTAGGCTTCTTACTCATAATTCCAAGCAATCACCAAAATCTTGGCTGATATAAAATCCACTGCAGGTTACCTTCCGGTAACGTTTCTAAAACGCGATTACTTAGTTCTTAAAATGTGGTTAACGAAATACGTTACGTTATGTCGACGCTTATGAAGCTTTCCAAAAAGTTCCTATACTCCATATTTGTTTCCAGTAATTGGTAGCTTAACTCCATCCGGAATCCTTAGAAACGTGTTTACGCAAAGAATTCATGATAGAGATAAGCATTATTCTGAAAGTTTAATTAGTTAATCAACCTATCAAATTTCTGACCTATAAAAAATAAGAAAGGATAAGAAGAAAAAGCCAAACAACAACAGTCAAATCTGCATATCCATTTCCGGAATACCGAAAAGGAATTTCCAACCTATCCTTTTCTTTCCCTCTTTCTCCTAGCCCTCAAAACGCAAGCAGACGGGAAGAATAATTGATCGCTCTGGCATATGTTTATAACATTTATGAATACCTTCAGAAATATTCAATGCTCGATAAGTTTGAAGCAAGCAACTTACTACTTTAGAAGTACCGCAAACAGATCCTAATTAGAATAGTTCATCTGATTAGAAGATGAACTGAACTGTCTGCATCGATTTTTTCTATCATGAAATAAGCGTGATGGTTTGACTAAATTCTATAAAGGAAAGGAAGAGCAAACAAATTGACAAAAACTTTTTATCTGCTTCCTTAAATTCATAAAAAAATCCACAAAAGATAATTAAAATATAATAAATTAATTGGATACGTCGCTAAATGTTATAAAACTAAAAAATTTCAAAAGCAATAAATCAGTATGAAAATGATAAAAAAAGCACAATACAATCTTTTCACAATCTACTTTTTTTTTTTTTTTTTTTTTAATTTACTTGTAGTATATAAAAGTAGAATTACTGAATTCATGGACCTAAACTTCCATGCTATTCTCATCCCTAATCCAGTATAATAAAAGAAATATTCGAAATTTTCCAAATCCAGCAACAGATGATAGCTTGCCGAAGAAATTTCCAGCCAATGAAGAATTTGTAGTAATGAATTACTCAATAATAATTAAGCCAATTTTTAATTATCTACTTCCTCAAGTCTAGAATTTCAGAAAGAGCTATCCCTTTTACATGACGATTGCGTGATTTTTGAGGCGTATTATCACCTTGTCCCAACAATATGATATAAACAGTTTATGAAATGAATGGAAAGAACTACTAGAAGTTAGAAGAAGATGAAGCAAACGGACTTTCAAAAATGCGCAATACCTACTACAACTGTACCATAGGCCATTCTTGCAAGCGGCATGTTACAACGTTGGCCGTTAAATCCACTCCATAATTTTTCGGATCAATCGTTTGGCTTTTTCCTTTTATTTTTATTTACATATCATAATTGTATAAAGATTAGGATTAAAAGTCCTGAATATACATAAAATTTGAAAAGTATTCGAGAATGAAATTTTTAAAGAACAAATATAAATGTCAAAAAAAATCAAACAATATAAAAATTATCAAAATAATTTCAAAAAGAAACCATGCAAGGATAGAATTACGATTATAAATCATTGAAGATTTGGAATGATGGGGAAAATATGGTGGCATTGGCTGAATTTTAGGTTGTATTGGGAATAATGTTCGCTTTGACGTAATCTGAAATTATGAATCATAAAAGGTAAAATGTAATCGTCCATTACAATTACATTATATTTTATTGCAAATACTATCCAGTGATAATTGTTAAATAATCGAAACAATCTTTCTCATTGATATCTTGTTGATAAGATCTGTATAAGGTATGATCCAAGCATAGATATATCTCATGTACATTAATTAAAGTAGAAGGGATGAGTTCATTTGTGAACATTGTAAAACTTTTAACGATAATTCTTATTTTCATCAATTTTTTGGTTAATTTTTCTTTGTAAAATTCTTTTGTTCCATAAGATATACCAATATCCTGGGAAATATTGATAAATCATATTTCTAATCATTGTTTTACAAAAGTTATTTGAAATTTGAATATTATATTAATGTTGATGATATTGAAATGGAATTACATTTTCATCATTGGTATATTAGCTAACCCATTTTTATAATAACTTAATTCGTAATTGTTCGATCAAAAAGAAAACTTACATAAAAGAATAGCCCGGCAATAGGTTTGCCAAGAGCATGACCAGTTGCTGAATTACTGATGAAATAAGAGATGTGATTTATGAAACGTATTACATCAGCAGTAACATTCACCTGATCGTTTAGAGGAGTTTCAGTCTTGTATACGATTACAACATATTGTTGACGATCTGTGCAAAGAATTTGATAAAATTAAGTTTATTGGAATACGAGAAAGATTATTAGTTTTAAAGATTTCAA
>NW_018108798.1:0-14281 GCF_000183805.2 Loa loa | reverse complement strand
AAAAAAAAGGAATTCCTTTTTTTTCAAATATATCAGCAGAAGATGGAAATTTTTATTTTGGTTTTCAGTGATTAAAAAGGCTTATTTTAATAAGTGAAGCTAAATTCGGTTTCATTGCTGTTGAATTAAGCATAATTTAATTTAATTAATGCAAAAACCAAAAGCATAAATTCTCTTTGTAATATCGATTAAAATAACATATCGGTACTATTAACTTTTTGGTTTGATCCTCGCATTCAGTAGACTTTAGAAAACTGTAAACTCTCAAAAGTTAAGTTCGCTAGCTTAAGCCTTATTTTACATGCTTCCACCGTATAATCCACTGATTTGTTCGAAATATAGGTTGTAAAATATGAAAAGATGGCTGATTCAACTTTTTAAAAGAATAATAAAGCTTACAAGTATGTTGCAGAGGTACAGTTCCATTACTGATATATCCGAAGAAGTGATGTCTCGAATCAGTGATATTTTTAACATTTACTAATTTGGAACCTGATGATTCTAAATCATAGTCAATAAATAATGCAGTTGATTTTTTAGTAACATCTGAAATACACATTTAATAAACCCTAAATATAGATGGTATTACATGAAATGCAAAAAAAATAACCATCAAAAAATTATTACCAATTAATGAAATAACATGAAGATATCCACCAGGAGCTGGAATTATTGATTGAAATTGAAAAGCTTGTATATTAGCAGTTATATAATTCGGATAATTAAGCACTTGTAATTCATCACCCAAATGAACGATTGGTGAAGGATGTTCCTCATCAAAATCACTTATCTTTACCTATTAATCATTATTAAATATATGTAATAGTTATATAATTTTTATATCATTTTTTGAATGATATATCAATAATCATAGCACTAATTAATGAAACAATAATCCCTTTCTATCATTTATGAAGATATTATTAACATAAAAATTATTTATAACCAATATTAAGATATATGATTTTGAAAAAAAAAAAAAATGTCACCATAAATTTTCCGCATTAAACTAACATAATCGAGACTGGATGATGGAAATTGTGGAAATATTTGAGGTGATAGTTCTAGCTCTTCAAACCCTATAAATGAAGTTAATATTTTTTGGTGTTAAGGAATTTAAAAAAAAGGTAATAATTGGGAGGAAATTTATGTCTAATTGCAAATTACAATTACTATGCATATCGGAGATTATTTAATTTTAAAAACCAAATCAGGAAAATCATACAATTTCCAATCGTCATATTATTAGCTTCACAACATAGATGAATTATTTCATTGGTTATAATACCAAATCTGGATAAACGACTACGTCGACAGGCGAAATTTTTTGGACATTGATTACGATCATTTGGATTACATGTTTTCAGATCCAAATACATGACATTATCTGGACAGATATATTTTTGAGAAAATACATCTGCAAATTTGCATCATTTAATTTAAACAAATGATATTAATCGGTAATGCATTGATTTAGTTGGTAATATTGGATAACAAGTATGCAAAAATATCTGTATATTGTTAAGCATATCATTGTTGATATATTAATTTCCATGATAAAAAGGTTACCGAGCATTGTATAAACGTATATAAGCGGAATTATTATCATATTTTAACATTAAATATGTCAAAATATAATTTTATATCCCTAGAAGTTATAAATAAATCGAGAATATTGCTAATTGTTAATCGATAAAGTTTATAAGCTCCGAATCGTTAATATTTGAATTACCATCTAAACTATTACTTAATGATTGCTTTATTTTACTTCTTCTGAGCAAATTGATATAATGTGTTGATAATCTGATGAAATGTATTAAATGGAATGATAATATAGCTAATTTAGATTTTGGGCCTTAATCAGAAAATTGTTAATTGAAGCGTACTTGCCAAGATTGATTGACAAATGATAAAAGCAAGCATATACGGCAACATAACCTAAAATGAAAAGTGAATTTGACATTTTGATAATAATCACATTAATTTATAAATGAAAATATGGCAATATGAATTATTAGAGGTAATGATTGCTTGATTACACTCAATTGCTCAATTGATTGCAATCGATTGCTCAATCCTGATATGCTTATTCTATTCATCATTCTGTATCAATCAATTTGTGATGACTGTATAAATAAGGATACCAAAACTAGTTGCACGAAACAGCAGATACTTGGAAGATTTTTAGATAAACTTCATAATTGAACTAAATTGGAACTACTTGACCCTTTAATTATTACTGTTAAATAGAGCTCCACGAAATATTTAGCGGAATATTTGAGATTTTTAGCGAAAACTTTTAATCACTGAATGACCATTGGATAGCGTGTTTTCCATTTTTCATGAATAGGCAAAAAAGATTAGCCCTTGAGACCATATAGTTTTGAACATAACAATTCCTTCCCAACTCTATTACATTGGTTAAACTCTACCACATTGGCTTTTTAGCGCTAATTTTACGAAAAATTTGAAGTCAAGGAAGAACAAATTTTGGATGAGCAATAAATATTTCTAATTCTCGCAAATTCACTAGACTTAAAACTAAAAATGGTCCGGAATCCATGTTTATACCTGTAGCACAGAGAACGATATTACACTTAGCACCGGGCAGCATGTAAACTGTGCACGTATTGTTACTGTGGATTATTCGATAATATTTGCTCAACTGTCCATACCACTAAAACAAACCACCGTGTGTTCATTTGACTTATCTTACTCATTATCCAACACACGAGATGAATTTTCTGAATTGAACAAATGAATAAGTTCAGCGTATATGTTATCCAAAATGTTCACTTGTGCAACGGAACAACAAATTGTGGTGAGTAATTCATTTAAATTATTAGTAACAACTATTGAGCAAAAAAAAAAAACATCACAGCATATGCAAAACAATTGTAGGCTTTTAAATGAATCTCTAGGTGAGATCACAAAGCAAGTCTATTCAAAAAAACTTTTAAATCACGGACAGTCATGGTAGCCAAATAGATCAATGACTCTTATAAGCACCTGTGACAAAGGAAAAAGTGAAAACCAAAAGTGAAAACCTTATTATGCTTTACGTGCAAGTTGCATCGCAACAAATAGAACTTCTAAGATTCTCAAATGGAATGGAAAAAATTTACATGACTATAATTTTTAAAATAGATGAAGCGGCTGAACAAAGACTGTAGCATATTCATGAGAATGACAGAACACAGAAGATGTTCCCTTCACGAAATATTTAAAATTACGAAAACCTGACTCGGTAATGACTAGGGATAATAGAGCCCATTTTTTCTGAGTGAACTGATATACTCAAACTAATTTTGTAAAAGCTAGCAGTTGTAAAAGTTAGCGAAATGAAAGAAACAACTACTACGCTAAAATTCTCAAGTCAGGAACCCGACCCGCAAGCAATTTAACAAATTTGCACCAAGTTACTGATTGGCAAGTGCTCGCAATTGGCGAAGAATTGTATCCAGAAGTTTTTTACGGTCCTTCTCACGACCTTTGGCGAAAAAGCTTGATGATTTGCGTTCGAATTCAACCAGTCTAAATTCAAAGGGTGAAACAACAAACTTGCCGAAATATTAAAACTGAAATGATTACAAACTTACTTCTGTGACGCCGTTAGTTGGGAATTTACGCAACGATAAATGACGGTGCTTGCAAATTTAAAAAATTAAAATATCAATTAATACATACTTCTCTAATAAGATAATCGCATGCGATGCTTTAACCCTTGAATACTTGCTTTCTTCTTTGCCGTAATCAGCCAAATAAGTTGGCCAATCAGCTTTCATAACTAGATCAAGAAGTTGCCTCAAACTTGCAAAAGTCATCGCAAGAGTTCCATCCTGAAATAAACTAAATTAGAAGTCGCATACAAATAAAGTGGTGGAAAAAAGCTGGCACATACTTCCAATCCTGCAACAGGACACTGAGAAGCAAATAACTCGCATTGTATCACATCCAAATCGAACTGATCAAGTGCACCAGTGCTTACAGTTTTCAAATCAGTATTCAGAAGTAACTCTGTTAATCGATTTGCCAAATATTTACAGGTCTAAAATAGTCCATTAATTGTCTTTATAACAAACTATTCATAAATAAGACTACGCTTAAGAGTACCAAATCTGATCATTCCATTCCCTTTTGGTTGAAGACAACGATCCGAAAATAAACGAAATTTTTGGGCTGACCATCCACTTAGGAGAAAGGAAAAAATAAGTAATGAATAAAGACAGAAAGGGGTAATTTTTAATGTCTGACAGAAAACATGGCATCAGCACTTCCTTTTACGTTATAATATCACAAAAGACTCACCTGCATGCAAACATGCCTTGCCAAAAGACTTGGCAAATTACTAAATGAAACGAAAGTTGTTTCCAAAAACTTGATCAAATCTGTGATATAGTCGCTCGCCCGACCACTTGAACATGACAATTCCCAGTCATAGTTGGCTAAAATTTTATTAGATTCGTAGAGAATTATTTAATAAGCTTCAAAGAATAGCCATTCCAACTTTAAGTTAGAAAAATATGTCGGAAGTAAAACTCACCAAGATCAAGAAATGCATCCACTTTGTCACGAAGTGCGTCATCAATTTGTTGCTCGACTTCGGAACGCGCATCTCTGAAAGAATGAATTAAAAAATGAATTAATGTCTATCTTTTGAGTCTCCTTCAGCTTCTTTTCGCTTGAAAATTGATAAAGAAACAAACCTGAAAACTTGATCCTTTAATGTAACTAAATGACCTGTAGTGTTAACAGAACCATTACTTGCGTTCGTTAGTTTACTGATGTAATGCTCAAGCGATTCACACGTCTTTTCCAAATAACCGATATTAATTGTAATTTGAACAAGCTAAAAAATAATGCAAAATAAAATAAACGGCTTGAAAAGACTTCAATTCATCTCTTACATGAGAAATATTAAATTTTCCTGCCTGTATGAGCGTCCGCTTTTTATTGGCTACAAAACTTTTCAAAGAACCTGACCAGCGTGCAAGAAGCACATTTGCATAACGACGTACTGTGTCATCCACCTGGAAAAAAGGATAAAACATAATAAACACTTATTTAGATAACATTAACGGAACTCGCCACGCTTAACATATGTTAGCAATGTAGTAGAATCTGTTAGGAATTTTAAAATGAATGACAAAGATAAGAAGATAAACAAGATTAATATCTTACAACATATTACAAAGCATTGTACAACCCGAAGGCTATCCAATGATAATCGATTTCAAAGAAATTTGAAAAAAAAAGGAACTGACCTCAGTGGGAGATAACTGTAGGTGTTCCATAAATTTCAAGCATCCAACGAGGTAATTCTTTGCTTGACCGTATACCGCTGGTACGAACTTCGAAAACGGAAACACTCGAGGATAAGGCTCCTGGTAAACGCAAAAAGAACTTTATAACGAAAGAAGTTCAATAGAAATTCAAAAATTCGCTGCAAGTCAAGAACAAATAGTGATATCAACTTATACTTGATCCATTCCTCTTCGGTAGAAAGGGAATTGTGTTACTACTGCTTTGAATGCTTCTTCATCTTTTGCTGTAATTGGTGTATAATTGTCACTTTCAAGGTCTCGTTCGAATTGGGCACAATATTCTCGCATCAAAATTTCGTTGTACTGATCTCTGCATTGTAGCAAGATTCATTCCATTAACGAAGTAAAAAAAAAAGAAGTAAATCAACTTTCACTCCATTGCAAACCCAATTTCCAGAGAAACCTCGATTTAGAAAAATACCTTAAAATACCTGAAATTTTGGAGCAGAGTGTAAAGAGAACCAATCCCAAATCCATAACTTTTCATTGTCATTGCAAACAACAAAATTACTTTCTTCATCTTCAACATCATTTCAACATCCAAACAACCACCCTATAGCAAAAGTTCTTACTTTCCTTATTATCAAGTTGGAATTTAAATATAGAGAAAAGAATCGAGAAATACCAGTCATGCTTACATGATAAGACATTATTATTAGAAACTTACAAAATGGGCATTCATAGTGGTTGTAACTTGATGTAGTGCCATCTCCCAAAGCTGATCCTTATAAGCGGCCGTTACCAGACTAGATTCTGTTTGCATAATATGATCTTCGACCACGAAAAAGCCAATAATTTCATCCAAATACTTCACGTATGAATGTATTGATTCTTGCTAAAATGAATAAATTTACTTGGAAAACCACAGCTCATTACAATACCGAAAGATACACCACTTCTGCAGTGCTCGGTATTAAAGATGAAAAAGATATTAAAGTTTTTTGGGTCATTAAGAAATTATCTTTCAAAGACACTGCTTACCAGTTTGCTTGGCGGTCGAATAACAACCACTGCTTGCTCTTTCCGTTGCTTTCTATAGTAGGCCTCGAAAGTTTCTTTCTCACCCTGAATGTGAAAGCTTATATAAATGAATGAAGCGATTTGACAAAAAGGAAAAAAGAAAATGGAAATTAAAAAAACAGCTATCAACGAGTGAGCGGAGATAAGTCTATGAATGGATTTCACAGCGCAAAAAAAAGTTCTACTCACAATGACATTGAAAATTTGACAGCATCGATGGATTGGTGTGAAATCAATAAGATCCTGAGCGCTAAGTAATTCATCATCTTCAGGGAGAGATAATTGAATCGGCTTTCGTTGTCTCTTATCATTTTTTTTGACAACTGAACCATCCGATGAAAGCACTGAAAAAGTTTCAGGGAAGAAATGAAGGGCTATCCACACTAGGATTAACTAATTTGACCGATGAAATATAATAGTCTTACAGAACTCACCGATAGATCATAATCCAGGTACTGCTTTCTTAGCATAACTAATACAACTAAAATCCCAATAAATACTCGTCGGATACCCTCTATTACCGTGCTGTCAGCATTCCTCCAGCAATCCGAACTTTTCAAATTATAAATGTCTATTTTTACTTGAATCTTGTACTTGACAATGTAATAAACATATCAGAAAAAATTGAGAACTTACCGACATCACCATTCACAGCGTTCTTTTTCGCTTCTTCTTGTAAACGTTTCACACGTTCAGCTTCTGTCATTCCAAAAGAGTGCTGTTCAGCCGTACACTTCGATGCATGCTGTCCGATACGTCCTGAAAATGACCCTACATATCGAATCTAAAAGTAACTCAGGCCGATTAATGGACTGATAACAAAAAGGATAAAAATTAAACCAAAGCAGAAAAAACTTACCGGAAACCTTCCGGATATCCTCCAGAAAATCTGTGAATTCCGAAAACGATTTTTCCTTGATTTGCTCACGAATTGGAAGTAATGATTTTTTCAACGCTTGTGTAAAACGATAATTATCAACATGAACCATGTAGGTGTGTTCCAATTCTTCCAATATTTTCAGTGCCTGGTAAAACCTGCAAATTATCACATTGTTCGAAGGTCATAACCGTTAGCTTGACTAAAATATATTGCAAAATTGGAAATTTTAATTCTTTCATGGTTAATTCCCACATGAATTTATATCATAAACATAAAGTAAAAGAAAAAACATAAACCAGTCGAAAAGAACAAAGCACGATTAAGTGACAGGAAAGTAATAACTTCTTCTGTTGCATATACTCATTTAGTTTCGCATAATTTTCAAGCACGGGTAAGCAAAGCGAAATGTGATCGATAGCAGTGTTTGCATTCCTTTGTAGTTTTCTATAACGCACAATTTCTGCACTACGCTTTCGCAACTCTTTGCTACTTTCTTGGATATTATGATCTATCGCGTTAACTTCATCCTGGAAGATCTCCCATTTATAATTAATTTACAGTGATTTCATGTGTTAGTATTGCAACTTACATACTGACATTTCAGGGACGAAGGAAGCAAAATTTCTGACAAATCTTAAAATCACATCATCACGTACTAGACAAAAGAAAATTCACCTTGATTTCTAAACATCGTGTCTTCAATTGCAACAATTGTTTCATGGCATCAATATATCCTTGGTAATGATACGAACAAATTCTCTGGATACTTTTGTCATAATGATGTATACGATGCTCTAGAGCACGTGCGAACTTGTGGACATCACCACAATCATAGATTGCTCTAAATAACTACAGTCGTTCGAAAACCAGAAATAAAGGTGATCTCTTTTATATTTGTATTTAAAAGGGGAACAAAAGAATCATAAATTAGCAGCTAACCTTAGCACCAAACCAACACTACCCGAATCGGTCGTTTCAAGTTCGTATAAGAAAAACTCTTGTTCAGCACTCATTTCCGGATCTAGAAGACAAGAAATGTACAGTTCTGAATAAAGTTTATACCATTTTTATGCAAATCTGATAGTTAATTCAATAAAAATCGCATCAAATGGCATACATTGTTGATATGAAGTGGAGGCAGTATCGCTACTTCCCGTTCCCGTTTCCTTCGAGGCACTAGCCGCCGATGAACCATCCATGTCCAATTTCTGTAGAAGCATATAATAAAGTGTGTGTGAGACAAAAAAGAAAATCAAGTAATATATAAAATAAGCCATGAAACTATGATAAAAACACCTAAGACGCACAAAACACACGTGTACAAAACTTAGGGATAGAACGGACTTAGCATATCGTAATAATTCATTGTTCATTTACTAAATTAAGCTTAAATTCATTTTTAGCATTTAAAAATGCATAATCAATGAACCTTCATTACCACCAATGATTTTCAATTAATAGCTTGTTCGCCCAATTCATACCAACACTCAACAAACATTCTGAAACTGAAAAATTCCAAGAATGTTATATATTCCACTTTACGTTACATCAGAGTACCACGATCATAAAGAACATCCCATATTTGAAAAGTATTAAAAAAGGAACAAATCTGCAAAGAGCAGTACATACATGTTTGCAAAACGTACAATAAAGTATGAGATTCATAGCAGAATACATGCAAAGCACATAAATGTACAGAACAATTCAAATGTAACGGAAAGAGAATTAAAGACATGAAAGGAACTTCTTCGAATCAGTGTAGTAGAAATTATTTTCAACACAAAGCTCTCTACACAGTAATTTTCGAAATAAAAGAGGGGTAAATAAAAACTGGGACGCTGAAAAAAAAAAAAAAAACTGAGACTCTACATACTAAAGCTGTCATCCAACATATCTGTTTCTCCTCAATCTATCGGTAATCACTCCCCGCAACCTGGCATCCATACCAGCATGATACTAATACAACCATAATACTGGACCATTGGTCTGAATTAAGCTGATGCTCCTAGTACAGCCGATGGCCATTGAAACTGGAACGCTACGCCAACCAGTTTCCCGGTGACATTTTTTGATTTCAAGAGAATTACTCTGCGAACCCCGAAAATGCAGCCATGTTGAAGACTTTCTGGACTAATTTGTAAGAATGGAATTTTAACTGTTGTAGTAATTGAAAATGCAGTCTGTTATTTGGTGGAAAAAGAGAAGGATCATCTAGACATCCGTAGTCTATTTCTCTTTCAGAAAAGTCACGGACCGTAAAAGTATAACAACCTGTCCAAAGTCTAAATTTTCCCGTAGAAGAAATATTCAATGTGTAGAGATGTATTCAAACTACGCTATACGAAATTTTCCAGTACTACACTTTATGCACGAATCAAGTTTACACCATGCACACTGCATTCAAAGCTCCAGTTAACTTTACACATAGCTATATTCGGGAATAGGTAATTTTATAAACTTCTCAGCGGAGGTCTACCACTAGAAAAGTTATT
The DNA here is from genome assembly GCF_000183805.2 of Loa loa. Classification (NCBI taxonomy): domain Eukaryota; kingdom Metazoa; phylum Nematoda; class Chromadorea; order Rhabditida; family Onchocercidae; genus Loa; species Loa loa. The sequence continues at coordinate 4,565 of NW_018108798.1, read as the reverse complement.
ATGCAGTAATTTTTCCATCCAAATTCTACATTGGATTCATAACACAAAGCAACTTTGATGAAATTCAGAGAAAATTGCAGAGAAACTGGAATAAACTGAGCAAGAATGTATCGGCAATACCTGAAACGTTAGTTCCAAACAGCTCCCAAAAACTTTCCAGACCAGTCCAATGATCTGCTATTCAATGTTTCAAGCATTTTGTAACTATTTTCTCAACTAGGAATTAATCATAATGCATTTTCTCATTATATCAATGTAAACATTAAAAGTTGTATAAATCTGCATGTAACCGGTTCAGAAAGCAATTTTATTTAACACTTAGTTTATTGCCTACTACGATTCGTTTACAACTACATGGATAACTTCACTATCAGTTGGTACCGCCACCTTACCATTTTAATAATTAATCGAAATACAGCATGAGATCGTTATTTTTAGTCGTCGTTTCTACATTCTGTTTACAGCTGCTCTGAAATTACAAAATTAACAAAAACATATATAACGATTATGTAAAATAGCAAAAGTAATTTACGATCAATTTCTTTTGAGAAATGTCGAAATTTAAAGGAAAAAATTAGGAGAAAAAATTGGAATTTAGAACTTCATCATCTCACGACTGAGTGATAAGCTAAACAACATGCCTTTAAAATCCAGATAAGTTAAATATCTGTCGCAACTGTTCGTATGTTATCCAGAAGACCAATGACCAAGGCGCCTAAACTGATGTAAATATTTAACAACTTCAATTTTAAGAAATCCAACAAATTCATACTTTCTATTTTTCAGTAGATTTCAGCATAAGTTTCACCTATCTTGATTAGAAATTAATTTACCGATCGAACATAAGATGGCACAAAGCCTTTGTACAGTGCAAAAAAACCTTCATCTCGATAAATTCGTTTTAGACAATCATAAGATCCTTTGTACTGATGCGCCCTGCAATTAACTTACAGCGATAATAATATTGTCGAAAACGAGAACGGAAAAAAATAAGAAAAGAATAAGAATTTATCTAGAGATTAAAAAAGCCAAAACTTACAATTTTTCATCACTGCTGCGCAGTTGAACCATTATTCGTGTCTTTACAACATCCGCTGGAGTGGACAGAACTGCGGCAGCCATGCCCGAAACAAGACTGGCCATGAAATGTGTGGAATAATTATCCCGGAAACCTTTTGCTATCAACCAATGCTTCGTAAAATCGTACGTCGCAAGATCTGTGGTTTCACGTTTCAAACAAAAATTCAAACTTTTCTTCGAGATTAAAACATTCAGTTCCATATATGTACATATACGTAAGTATATATATATATATATATATGTATATATATATATGCAATAAGAAGTTGACTCATATTATCACATACAATATGAAATATATCAATTTGGCTTTCAAAATTCAGCACAATGCACTCACCAGCCATATTCAGTAGCGCTGCTCGCTGAGTGTTTGGAAGCCAACCAATCCACAGACCAGTGAAACCGTTACTTTTGTAAAGCGCAACAAGAAGATGATACGAATTCCAAGATCTGAAGCTGATTGTAGTCGAAACTAACAGAAACATGTGGAAGTTCGAAGAAATTCAGAAATTTTGGACGTTTTGTATAAAATACTATAAAATCAATGACCGAGGTTGAAGGTTTGCCGAATTTCGCCGTTTCTTCGTTTGCATTTGTATTTTGATTAAATCAGTTGGTGATGCCAGAAACTGTGCGACAGCACCTGATACTAAACCACATGTTGCCGACTGCCTTGAAAAAAAGCATAAGCAATTCTTCATGAAATTACTATTTGTAAAATCAACTGCAGCAAAACAAATGCAAGATAACGCTAAAAATCATCATACCACACTGGGAAAATTTTTTGTTTCTCCTTATCAAAAATTGCGGATCGCATAGTTTCGTATATACCCATTCGAAATCCAGTATAAACTATAATTAAACACATATTAATTCCTTAAAGCAAGATAAAGAATTGGTTTAGCTATTTTCGGAAATTAGCATAAGTAAGTTTAGTTTACTGATCTGCACGAAGCACCCTGAATTATTAGCGTTTCTTGATAATATGCCTTTATAGGAACTTACTGAGATGCCGATATAATGCTGGAGCAAGTCCACTGAACAGAGAGCGAAAGCTTTCATCCTTCACTGAAAATACAAAAATGAGGATAAGTTACACGTTAAAACAAAACACTCCCTATCAGATTTCTTGATAGAACAATTACCCCAAAAAATAAAAAGGGAAACTGGTAAAAACTTGCAACTAAAGATTTTTCCGGAAAAAGTCTATATTAGTATATATTTTTCATGTGAAATGAGACGTAGCACAGCAGCAGCACCTATAACTGAGCGAACCAATCTTACAAATGTGCCATGTGATCCGCAACACTGTAGGAGGTTTAATACCAGTTTTGGTTCCTTCCATACGGTTCTGTACCATTTGCAACCGAGTTTTGACGACATCCAGCGGATACGTTACTATGAAAAGAAGAAATCATCTTCAAGACATAAAAAGCTTTGAAAAACTTAATTTAGCATACAATTTGGACTTGACAGGAAAATTTTCCACCAGAATGATGCAGCATTAGAATATAAGCTAATTACTTTGAATGTTTAATTAGCATTCATCCGTTCCATAGCTTCAACAAATTTATAGAAAGTTTAGCAACAATATATACTGTACCATAAAAACGCGAACTAAAACAAAGCAAGATTTTCGGAAATTCCAAAAAATACCGCTTTCAGCAACGAATGATGCGCAACATGAGAGAACGTATTTGGAGCCAATAGCATGCAAAGTTAGTGATGTCTTCATTTGGTGTTCATTCGGATCCATTAGCCAGCTATAAAGAAAGTCGTAAAATTCAATGTTATTTCATCGTGTTACCACGTTCACTCTACGGAAGGTACGCCGAATGCAAATAACCTCAATAAAATACCAATTCAGCAGTGATTCGAAACAACTGTTCAGTAGATACTCATTTCCTCCAGACTTAATTAAACCTAATTGAGACCTAATTAAATATTGATGGAATCATTTCAAACAAACAACAAAATAAAATACGTCTGCAAAGTCTGAAATTCAAAAATATGTTCACCATAATTTCACCACGACACAGTGAAACGCTTCATTTCCTGCACTTACGATGAAAACATTGTTAGACGTCTACACTTCGGAACTCATTCCCATCTCATCTCCATCATAACTAGGTGATGATTTTCAACCTCACCGAAATTAAAATTAACACGGTACTACCACGAAACGTGTAGATCCAACATGAGTTTTCCTACTTCATATCTGAATGCTTAAAAGATTCATTACTTCTTTTGCTTTCTGATCTGATTATCCGAGCCAAAGAAAATTACGAATCTGATGCATTCTCGAGGTTGGGCCAAAGAAATGACTCTATCAAATTCTGATACTAATTATTCAGAATCATATTGATAACATTGACCCCAATACAGTAATGCATTTTTTCTTTTTTTTTTCAACTATGTAATACAAAAACTGTTACCTAAATGCTTAATAATCAAACGGAATATAATAATATAGATTTTAACAAAACTACAATATAATCTTAAGACCTAATAAATTGGAAAACAACGTATTAAATGAAATACAATTTTCAAAAAATACAGTACACATTTGTAATAAAAAATTCTAGAAACAAGAAAAACAAAGTGGAACATTCCCAAATTATCAATAAAATAGCTCAATAAGGACAGTAATTAAATATTTCAAAAAAAAAAAGAAAACAGTGGAAATATAAACAACAAATTCATTAAAAAGAAAATTTCAAATTTCAAAAAAAAACAAATGAGTGAATTCTCAAGTGTTTGGCCTGGGTTTAAATAATACCATCAGAATACTGCGTATTAGCTGAAAATTTTGCAGGATTCACATTTAATTCTTCCATCTTAATCAGTGCATATCAAAATAGCAATGATAGGACACTATTACGATAACTATACCCTTCTGTTTCCAAATTTAGAATTCAACAGCTTTAATACTTTAAGGCGAAAAGTCACCACCAAAAAACAATCGTTTGCTTTTTTTTTTGTTTCAATTTTTCCCTTTTTTCACTTTTTACTTCTTTTACTTCCTTTTCCTTCTTCGTTCCTTTTTTTGTCTTTTTCATTTGTTCTCCTTTTTGATTTCTTTTTTTTTTGCTTTTTCATCTCTTTTCTTTTGTTTTTTTTTGTTATTTTTGCCTTTTCTTTATTGTTTTTCTTCCTTATTTTTTTCAGTAAATGTTACTAACCGGCGTGCTCACCTTCTTCGGACAGAAGATGGAGAACCGGAACAGGCAGCAATGAGTTAATCACCTGGGATGAGATGATTGTTCTTATAATGCCAGAAGATCTGAAAAAAAATCCGTTCATACGAAAATTATTAGACCAATTTCATAAATCCTACTTTTTCCAATATTTTAATTGTATCAAAATTAAAATTTATGAAAGTTGTATGCTTCTTACCTGGAATAACGAGATACTAGATGTCCTCTTTTCGTCCCATAAATCTAACTCTGTTAAGCTTAATCCGTCTTTTATTTATCACTTAATCC
>NW_018108797.1:21002-24393 GCF_000183805.2 Loa loa | reverse complement strand
TACAGAAACGAATTCAACAATTATAATATCAATATGAACAAAAGGGGGACCAAAGACCAAATGACGCCCGTTATCGTCTTTCCAACCGACCTGTTGGGACACGTCTTTCCTTCCCTCATTTGGCGCTCAGGATCCTCTTCTTCCTCGAATAGGGCAGATCCTTGGATAGTTCTGAGGTCAGTTCCGAGGTCAGTTCTGAGGTCACTCCTGAAGTCATAAAATTATTATTATAGAACATAAAACAGTGGATCCACAATATTAGTTTTCATCGCACAGTATATCTATACATACAATACATTATACCAACAGTATCAAAGCAGTTATTGATTCACTGCTTCTCCTCGCGATTTCAACGACACCTTTAGCAGGACATTTCATGCGACTAACTAATGAAAAGTATACCTTTGCTTATTAAGAATTGTAAAGGTTGAAAAAGGAAACATGAAGGAAAAAATCAAAAGAGTGTGCCGCGCCTTTGGGATACTAAGCATGGCTTACGCTTGGTTGTGTGTTATTTGGGATACTAAGCTTGGCTTAGATAAGGCTTTATGCTAACAAACTGGAAAAGATTCGTGCCAACATATACCGAATTACATTTACATCTTTTTCGAGGATGAGTATACAACGGTAAAATTTGTCATTTTCACTACTACGAAATCTCGGGTGCTTCTCGAGTGTCTAATTATCAGAGACGTCGAATGAATAAACACATAGAAGTAGATTATTTCACCAAAGAAAAATATGCTAAGAAGGAAAGGAAATGAAGTGGGAGTATTGCCCACGAAATATTTCCGGTTGAATTCCCGGTATATATCTTTTTATTGTTCTGATCCTAAACCGAAGAGTTAACGGTACAGTTTTCCTCATCCAAAATTATTTGATACTGAAAGCACTTTGGTGATGATTCTATTAGCGATTCTTTAGTGCATTATGGTATCATCGAAACATTTTTCATAGCTTATTGTAGTTAGTAAAGTAATTTCAGATGTCAAAAGCTGTACGGAATTTATGGTTCTTGGCCGGTAGTTCGATCAGAATATTACGGAATCCTTGGAAATTTCAACAGTGTAACTTTGGTTGTAAGTACAAAATACTTCTGTCAAGTGTAAAATGTTATGCTGTTTTATATTTCACATTAGTTTTACGTTTCTTTCACTTATGTCCTACGTTTCCACTCATATTGCCATATTTATCCGTTGCAGCTGCAGCGCATATGATTAAAACCGAAAAGGTCGGTGATAAAAGGAATGTTGGTTTAATTAAGCTTGATAGACCCAAAGCATTAAATGCATTGTGCAATCAACTTATGCAAGAGGTAAGTCGACCGATAAGTTAGCTTATTCGAAAGAGAAAAGAAAAATATTAATTAAGGAAAATATACTTTGAATATTTGAGTTACTGGACTATCATTATAATACTACCTATTGCAAAGATCGGTACCAATTGCAAAGACCTTTGTCGTAAGAATAGTGTCAAAGGCAAAGGATCCAGCCTAATTTTGAAAAAACATTTGATAAATCCCAAAAATGGAAAATTTCCCTTTATTACATAATGTTGAAATGAAGGTTTCTTCCTAGATCTTGCTCTTATATCTTCTGTTTATTTTAAAGAAGAAAGAGGGCGATAAATTCTCGTTTTGTAGCTTTCAGATGCATTGGTTGAATTTGATAATGATACTTCAATTGGAGCAGTGGTAATAACAGGTGCCAAACGTGTATTTTCAGGTCAGATGTACTTTTTATCCTTATCTTTTATCTTTATAGATAGTTTTCGAGAAGACTGTTGTATTGATATATTTTATATAGCATTCACTTTGCTAGAAATTGCTTTTGACGGATTTAGGTGAACTTTTTTTGTGGTTATTTAGTTAATTTTTCTCCTGCAGAATTATGTATAACCATAAAAGTTATACTACATCCTCTTTATTCCTACTGTAGGCCTTCCTCACCTGTAATATTTATGACTGAAAAAAGCTTAGTGCTGGTGGAAGCTTTCAATTTTTGCAAAAATATCGTTTGATGTACTAGACGTCATTTATTATCTGGATGTAGCGTAGTATACGTTCCGGGGGGTAGTGATATTTTTTGTTTTATTTGTATCTACCTTAACGGATAGAATAAAAGGATAGCTTCGAATATACTATGAAACTGATAGGGTTATTTTGGATGAAACTTGAAGGAGAGTGTTGTGAAGCATTCTTCAAAACATTTTCCATTTCGATGGCATTAGGTAGCACTGAGATAAAAAGGATGAAGATATTATGGAGAATATATATTTTTTTGAATATGCATTGGATGCATTTATATGCATTATAGTAGGAGCCGATGTAAGAGAACTATGTGCTGTTGAATACGAAGCGATATCATCCGGAAATACACTGCAGAACTGGACCCAAATATCGAAGATGAAGAAACCGATTATTGCAGCCGTAAATGGTCATGCACTCGGCGGTGGTTGTGAATTAGCTATGATGTGTGATATAATTTATGCCGGAGAGGAAGCTAAATTTGGGCAACCAGAAGTTATCATCGGAACCATACCAGGTATAAGTTTTACACTTACTGTTTGTTATTGTTCTCGTGGATAGTATAATCAGTCTTGCTATACTCCTATCATTAAATAGGAGTCAAAAGTCAGAGAAGATTCAATATCTTAATAGCTCTTCTTAAGAATGGGACTGTATATGAATGGATTCATTGAAATGAGTTGCTGGATGAACTTTGCAAAACCTTTGCAGCGGAGTTTGATCATGAATTTAAAATTCATTTATCGACCACATAATTATGGAGCCATAAGTTTGTTGTCTACACGTAAGTAATATTACCTCAGACTTAGCTAAGAAAATGTTTTCCATTCTTCATGTCCAAGTACGCTTGAAACTGCGGTAAGGTAATTTTCGATTCCTGAAAAATGATTTCCGGTCAGTTTATGGGATAGAGGAGGTAGGACTCCATCTTTCTAATAATTTAAAAAATATTTGCTTAAAAATTTGTTCTCTTCTAAACGTTGATACATACAGTTTGCAGGTGCCGGTGGTACCCAAAGATGGTTGCGTGTTACTGGTAAATCTCTGGCAATGGAAGTATGTTTGACAGGAATACCCATAACAGCACAAGAAGCTAAGGAATGTGGTCTTATTTCAAAAATATTTCCAGTCGACCAAGTAACTTTTTTACACTTTATTTCGATCAGCTAATTCGTTCAACCTCGAACTTCGTTGATTTCTTAATTTCAATGTATTTTGTACGAAATCATGTTAGGGTAATACTTCAGAGTTTTTGGATTAAGTAATGTTGAATGCATCTTCAACTTATATATATATATATATATATATATATATATATATATATATATATATATATATATATATATATATATATATATATATATA
>NW_018108797.1:11991-20836 GCF_000183805.2 Loa loa | reverse complement strand
TATATATATATATATATATATATATATATATATATATATATATATATATATATATATATATATATATATATATATATATATATATATATATAATATAATGCAGTGTAATTCTTCGATACAATCGAATTTCACTGATTTATGAATGTTTAGGTCGTATTGGAGGCTATAAAGACAGCCGAGAAAATTAGTAAACATTCACCTCTGATAGTATCACTAGTGAAGGATGCTGTTAATAGTTCTTATGAAACTTTCCTCCAACAAGGTCTTCGCTATGAAAGCCGACTGTTCCATGCCACTTTTGCTACGGTATGTATATTCGACTCATATTTGACTATAATCTGACCCTGTCTTATTTTCCTTTTCACACTCCTGACTTTCATTCAAGCAGTGTGGAAACATAATTCATCGTACTCGTAAACTATTAATCAGTAATGCGTTTTCAAATTGGAAGAATTTCTGAGATGTGTAACCATTTTCAACAATAACTAGCCTTCACTATTCACTGCTGTGAGATGCTGTAGTCGGATTTTGTAGAAGACTTTAAGTCGCAAAAATTTTTTCGAGTTTTATGTTATTTGGATTTAACAATTTTCTCTTTTTCAGAATGATCAAAAAGAAGGTATGAAAGCATTTTTGGAAAAACGTGAACCGGAATGGACATCTTCGTGATCTGAATGACATCAGTAATTTATTAGAGTAATAACTTTGGGCATTTTTTTTCTGCATCTGCTTTGCAAGATGGATATGTGCATAAAGGAAATTAAATAATGTCTTATCTACTACAAAATTTTTGAAGACATAGGAGTAATTTAACGAGTTTTATATTACATAAATGTGAGCAGTCCAATCGGATGCTACCAATATACCGAACTAATTTTGCGTCATCAGTTAATTTTATTAAATACTGAATCTACTAAACATAACGTAACTGATCACCATTAACAAAAGTCAATTTTCATAATATAATTCGTTCTGCTTACTCGTACGTTACGTCAATTTTCATAATATAATCCGTTCTGCTTACTCATACGTTCCAACAGTTTGGGGAACTACGATATTCTTATATATACATGGTTAAAATACCTAAAAACGCTTTAAAGCCATCTAAAATTCGTAAATGTTTCAGGCAAAGCAATATTTATGTCGAAATAAGCAAAATTATGCAAGACAGTGATGAAATTATTAGCAACATTTTACTGTCTAGAATTGTTAGAATCCTTTTAGTTAAAAATTGCATGTTTAGCTAAGAAAAGAAGCAAAATCGGCAATTAAGAACGTATCGTATAAACAAAATGAAGTCTAAAATTTTGAAGGCGGGAGTATTAATAAAATGATTTACATGGAAGAAAAGCAGTGGAAATTGCCGAATGCAAACGTTCTATAAGGTAGTTTTAGCCATGTAGTTTTATTTTTATTTCATCTAAACCTAAATATAATGGGGTTGCAAAAATTAAAAGGTTGGAATTTTTTCCTTCGTAGTTCAATTACACTACCAACGCTGGTTTCCTTATACGTAATCCATTGATAGATTTCCTAATGATAGAGACTTTTTTAACGAAAGGAATATTTGAATGTGAGAAGTCGCAAAAGTCAAATGAAATATTTCCAAACTGAAAATAAGCATGTATCATTTAATTCTCCTCCACCACTCTCTATTTCGCTCTTGTCATTTATTGTCGTTTGGGAAGGCTGAACGGACTAATCGAAGATTTTTTTCGATTTCGAGCTGAAGCAATATTTGAAAGAGATTAAGCAAATTGAGAGGATATCAGTAGCAAACATGATGGGAAACCGTACAGGAAAATTGCCCATAAAATAAAATTTAATTAAACGACAATAAATTTTGATGTTATAAAGGACCCATCCCGGATTTATTCTTGATTCCAATCAAAAAAAGAACTATTAAGACATCAACTACCTGATGTGCTTTTCGCAATTTTATGTTAGAAATTTCTTTCAGCAAAGGATAAGTCTGTTATAGTCTTTGCATACTTCCTCATTGATTTGTCGGTATTTGATTAATTGGCAATTTGGGATGTAAAGTTATTCCAAAAATATTGGAAGTTGATTGAAATCAAAAAAGAAAAATAATACCAAACATTTAATTTTCCTAGCAACGTTTGATAAGTATCAGTCTTGTACTGCTCGGCGCATAATCAGAATAAACTTAATTGATATGGAATCCATGGATCAATAGGAAAGTGAGTGGATTGTTCAGTTTCAAGGTCAGCAATTGCATCCATTTGTTCATTATATGTTACAAAACAAAAACTAAGCAACAGCAACTCTGTAGATTATAAAAGTATTTTATTCATTAAACACTTATTTAATTATAATCATTTTATGTATGACAGAATAAAGTCAGGTCGGTATTAATTTCTGTACAAGGATCAGAATCAACAAAAGGCTACTCAGCAATGATCTATGGCAGTTGTTTTTGGTTGGATTTCTGAATTATGTAAGGATCGGGACAAATCTAATTTGCAAACTAACTAGCAGTTAATATCAAATCGCCTTCTATCACTTTCCGCTTTTGTCTTTGGATGTTGGAAATGCTTAGAAATTATAATTTTTAATCTAGATCGACTGCGTTGCAGTTTTTTAGTACCTTTATTAAGCATCTAATCTCATGTAAATCTAAAAGAATGGACCGTGGAATGGAGATCGAATTTAGTGCTGCGTTAAGGAAGTCAGTAATAGTGATCAAATTTTCAAATTTATTTCTCAAAAGCGTCAAACTTTTGCATGTGGAAAAGAATAGTGTCTTTACCAATGATTTTTTTTGCAAACAAAATCATTCTTCACCGAGCATTTCTCATTCTACCAACTGGTGGAAGCAAATGTTCCAACATTTTTCAACTTGTTTTATAGAAGTTTGAGCTGGCGACATATACTCACAAATCCAGGTCGATGATTTGCTTGCAAATAACCGTAAAGACCTGGAAAATAGCCATTCTTAATACAAAGAATCACTAGATAATATTACCAAGCGTGTTCCGTCTTTCAGTGCATTGTAGCGGTGATCCAATTACCATTCCGGTATTACCAAACACTTCTTTTCAAAAGAAAACCATAAAATTGTTGGTCTAACAATCCTGATTGTTGAATCCAGAATATCGGGGTAACCGATAATATTCAAAAAAGCCCAGAGAGAGAGAGGTGAAGAAGATGGAACAATAAGTGAGTTATGCTCATAGGACGATGGAAAATATAGCTCAAGTTGTAACTTAGAATTTTTGTACTTGGCCAAAAAGAAATTTAAATTTTACCTTTGAGAAGTTCTAAATGGTTTGGTACAGTTTCCATCGTAAATGTTGAAATCAGTGTTTGGAAATTATTATCCGTCGCATAATTTATTAGCGCCATTTTTAGGATGATGCGTTTCGATTTCTCAATGGATTGAAGCTGAAATCTACTGAATACTTCGCTGAGGAAATTTGAATGAGTGGAAATGTATGTTTGAACATACAAATTTCATCTCAGTTAAGTTAAATGCAAATTTATATGACATGCAATAATGGTGAAACTTGAATTCTTCAATATTTTGAGGGAATTCCTGTATTATTTTCATTTCATGCATTGGATAATGCGCAGTATCCTCGAGAACATGTGTTTTTGAATACTTACCAATCTGTTGTACTCCACCGCAGATTTTTGCCAAGCAGCCATTGTATTTTCATCAGATTGCAGGACCGGTAAAGATTTATGCTATAATTTGTATGTAAAGTAAGCAGCTAATCATACAGTTCTAATACAAAATGTGTATCCAACATGAGCTGAAGTAAAACAGAAACTTACTTCTTTTATCTTTCCCTCGGATGCATCCATTTCTGCGCGGCTTTGACTTTTGATCAAAAGTGAAGCATTCGACTAAAATGTTGCCCGCTTTATTATTGGTAAAAATTAGGGAGGTTAATTAATTGCAGTTTGCAAAGTTCGCAAATTACCCATTCGTCTCCCGATAATAATAGATAGCTAACAGTATGAACGAACCATGAAAAGCAGGTACCTTTAAGCGCAGCTTAGGTTTTGTTTTCCGAACCATCAAGCCACTACATGATTGAATATTACTGTCGTCATTATCAGTTGGATGAGCAACATCGACTAATTCATTTAACATTTTCGCTTCTTCCTAAAAAACAATATTGTTATCAACAAAGGGGAAAGAAACGACATGGTTATATGCAAATTGAAACTGAATTGAATAATGAATAAAAAGAATATTAGTACCAATAATCTAATTAATGAATGAAATAAGTAGGAAAATCCAATAGAACCTGGAGATTTTAATGACTGTTTCACCATTATTGGTTATATCATACAGAGAATCCAACTTATTTACGGAGTGTAATAACCTCGTCAGCAGAGTATTATTGCAAAATTGCAAATAAAAAAAATTTACGAAAAATTCTTAAAGAATGATCAGATTATGATATGAAAGAAGCGAAGCATACTAATTCCTCAAAAATACAACTTCTTTTTGGACGTTTTGATACGGTATCTTCGACACCAATACTTTTTTCAAACGCTGCTACTGCTTCAGAAGAGTAGAGTGCATCGATGTCGAAAGGTAAACTCTCATTGTTTGTCTTTTTCTGTTTCAAGATTTCATTCCGTTTCCGGGAACAAACAAATTCAGGCGCCATTGTCATAGGTGATAATATCGTCCTTTGATTAACACACACCTACAAAACTGTCTACCGATTAGTATGATCGGTCAAGAAACAATGCCTAAATTCATATAATTGATTTCAACTTGATTTCAACTATGTGAATTCAGGCATTGTTTATTAAGTTTACGGAAGAAAGGTTCACTTTACGAATAAATTGTAGATTATAAAACCTTCATAACAGTCGAATGCGAGAAGAAAATATCCAAGGATCTCTTGGATATTTGTCAAAGAATCACTGAGGCTGAATCAGACAGATTATCCACAGAATTTAAAAAAAAGCACCGTCACAATTATTCTCGTTGCAGTGCTTAGCAGGATCAAATGAGAGGAGAATTGAAAATAGGCCAAACGAAAATTCATGGCCTCCATCAAGTATTCTGATTTATAAGTCATATAAAATAGAAACAATTCAACAAAATCCGCACCTCGATATTTCTTTTCTTGAAGAACTGTTTGCAATCATTTTCAAAATGGCCGATATTTTGATAATTTTTCAAAGATTCACGCATCCAGGAAGGAAACCGTTTTGATGGCATCGAACAAAATCTTAAAAAAGTAAACACATTATAACGGATACTATGATCAGAATAATCAAATAAGTAACAACTGCTCAACTAGTTAACTTCAAACACATCAAGTAATCACATCGCTATTTAATTACACTGTTAGTATTCTGGAGATTCTGTTATTTCTTTAAAAACTATGGTATAAATGACCCTCTTGGACGATAATTTACTTTGCCAAGTTACCCGAACTTCGTGTTTTTCTTCACTTGCACCATAATTATGCGAGATTGCGCTAAATAATTAAATGATTGGCTACAAATCTTACCGCAATTCTACAAAACCAGAACTGAACTTAAAGTAATCTAGACCTTGAATCAACAAGAATCACAACACCAAAATCATCCTTATGTCGAAGAACACGTCCAATTGCCTGATTCACACCGCGGATTGCATCCACCTGATACCATTCGTCAGCTGATATATTCTAAAAATTACAAATTTCTAAAGAATTTGGCAAAATAATGGAAAAGTTATTAGAAACCGATAAAGCGTAAGCTTCCTCACTCCACAAGTACATCAATGCAGTATTAAGGCTCAAAATTAATGAACTATAAGGAAGAAACAGAAGAAATGGAAAGAAAATGAAATGAATTAAAATAAGTTGGATAACACAACACTACCAATGTTGGTGAAACGCATGTTAAGTAAACTAAATGCAACATAATCGAATCTATTATATATAATAATTTCAGAACCATCTGAAATTGTCTTATTTTCCTATTGTAACTAACTTGGATGATACAACAGAGTGCAGTGATTCCTATCTGGGAGAATAATTTGTCACAGTCAATGAATTCTTTTTCTTTGCAATCAAAGTGAAACTTATTTTGTACAGGGTAACAAAGCAGCACTAACTTTTTTTAATTCCTTCTTCGCAACACCATTCCTTTCTTTAGTAAGAAATTGTTTTTTAAGTTCGATTCTAGGATTCGTTGTTGGAGCATATGGAATGCCGATTACGATAACACCACGGCTTTCACTGTCTAAGAAATCGATCCCTTCGCTTACCTCAAAAAATATCATGACCCAAAGAATAATTTGACATGTAAGATCTTGAGATGAAAATCAGCACGTAAATGACGTCATCATTCATGAACCATTTGTTCAAATACATTTTAAAGTCAAAAATATTTCTATGAATATCTGGAAAGAGAAAAGAATTATTGCGTCGTTTTTTCACAAGATCTATAAATATCATAAAATATCTGGAATACATCCGATATGGAAAATTACCTTAGCTCTACAGACAGCAAATAAGATGGCACCATTACCACCGCCTTCTCTCACTTTTTGCCTAAATTGCAGTAGCACTGCTTTCAATTCCAGTTTAGATTTTGGTTCAATAAATGCCTCTTTATGGGTTGTTATTGCTTCCCACATAAACGTCGCGCCGAACTTCGCTGTCTATAAGCAATTTTGACAAGTAACTTCGCCATAAAAATTTTAAATTAGTTTTAATCTTAAAATTGCGGACTGAACGTTTAAAGCATCCTACTGCAAAAACCGACAACGACAGTGACCAAAATCCTAATGGTGTTAGAATCTTACTGATACCAATGATGCCAGAGGTAATTAATTTTAATAATTCATTAAACCTCATTTTTATTTGGAATTTGATATATCTGTATATATATATATATGTATATATAAAATCGATAGAAGTCAATTCTATGCAGTAAGTTACTGCTACGATGTCATGCATAACAATTCCAAACAGGTCTCAAACCATTAAGCAGTCCTGAACAGCTATTTCAGCTTATTCAATCTTATTGATAGTCGCGGTATTTAGCACCATTATCAATAAGCAATAATTAATTGCTTACAACGCAGTAGTAATATAAAAAACGTTACATTAAAAGACACTGCAAACCTTCCAGAATTTCAGGCATGAATTCATAACAACGTAGGATGAGAAGAACACCAAGATACCACCCGGAATGATTTGACAGGCACGGATGATAACCTCCCAACTCCATAGATATATCCTGCACTGCTTCTAATAACAAACCAATTTAAATCAATAAAAATTAAATTTAAAATAAAAGTGCCAGCAAAGTACAAATGTAAACTAAACAAATAAAATTTTGACTATGTTCTGGAAGTCTCATAAAAAAAAAGAAAAAAGAAACTGCAGAAGCAGATCAAATTTTAAGATTAAGAAGAAAATAAATTAGCTTATTATTTCACATCCCTCATCATTATAGTAATAATGTGAAGAATGAAATCAACAACAACAAAGTGACATCGACTTAAAACAGGGAGGACTTAGCAAATGACAAATCCCTACCGCAAACGGCAAACAGCTTTAATGCAGCATAGGTGGGAAGTCGTTCTATTCTATCTTACCAAAAACTAAGAAAAAAAGAAACGCTAGTTCTAACAGCATCGTTTTTGGTTTTAAAATTCATTATGAAAATTTTGGAGACAATCTTATTTCGAATCCGATTTGACATTTAACAACGTTGCGTTTCGATCAAACATTGATTTCAAATTTCGATTTTACAAGCGCTCTGAAAATTATATACCGTTTATGAAAAGTGCCACAAAGATCGATTCCACCTTGACTAAAACGAATACGTGCACCCAAAATCTGATCCAGGTTAGCGGCATGTTCGTTTTCCAGCGTTATCGGGAAGCTTATACCAAGACTGTTAACAAATGAATCTAACGGTGATAATGTGCCACTGGTCACAATCACCGAACGTACACCACACGACTGAAGATACCTCAAATGCAGTGATAATTGTTTAACCACGTGAATGAAGAATAATGAAAGTTTGATTAGCTAGGAAAAACCAATTCCCACTTCCGTTTACTGTATCTCTTGAAAGAATTCCATCTTCAGGGATAAGAACTTATTAGTTGTTCCAATATGTCTTCAAGAATACGACCATTGGACTAGTACTGTATTCAACATACCAAGGCATTTTTTCCAGAAAGTTTGAAAAAAAATTTTTTCCCTAAAAAAGAATCTGTATAAGTGGTCCAAAACCAAGCCGCTAAATGCAAAACTAACTGATTTAATTAGAAAACTTAATTTTTATTTCAGAATTCTCAAAATTCCAAGATGTTAATCAACAACAATATTTAAGACATTTATGGATTGGCTTCATCTTTGTGCAGAAGATCCTTATTTATATCAATTCATACAAAACAATTTTAAAAGTCTCAAACATTTCCAATATCAGTAAATTAAAGACTAATCACCTAATCAGTAAATAGCTGAATCACTGTAAGATGCTAAAACATCCTCACATGCAGCGGTGTAATCACGCATGCCAAGTGCCTGATCACTGAGCTAAATGAATCGCATGATTCTGATAGTCAAACATATTTATTTAAGGAAAAAGTTAGATAAGGTTAGATATCGATAATGAAAAAGTGACTAACCACATTGCAACTGATGGTGAAAAACACCAGTAATTCAGCGTTATCACTGAACCATGTTCTGTTACGTAAAGCTAAAATACATCACGATTACAAACTGAAAACTTTCAAAACTTCGTAACTTCAGATCAAGTGAATAAAGAAAAAACCACCAACAGTCTCACCGGTACATGTATCAAGGGGATCACAAATGACTAGTTCATCTATTTCGTGCAATGC
>NW_018108797.1:4298-11221 GCF_000183805.2 Loa loa | reverse complement strand
GAAATGATTTCGAGGAAGTGCTCCTTATTTATATCAATTCATACAAAACAATTTTAAAAATCTCAAACATTTCCAATATCAGTAAATTAAAGACTAATCACCTAATCAGTAAATAGCTGAATCACTGTAAGATGCTAAAACATCCTCACATGCAGCGGTGTAATCACGCATGCCAAGTGCCTGATCACTGAGCTAAATGAATCGCATGATTCTGATAGTCAAACATATTTATTTAAGGAAAAAGTTAGATAAGGTTAGATATCGATAATGAAAAAGTGACTAACCACATTGCAACTGATGGTGAAAAACACCAGTAATTCAGCGTTATCACTGAACCATGTTCTGTTACGTAAAGCTAAAATACATCACGATTACAAACTGAAAACTTTCAAAACTTCGTAACTTCAGATCAAGTGAATAAAGAAAAAACCACCAACAGTCTCACCGGTACATGTATCAAGGGGATCACAAATGACTAGTTCATCTATTTCGTGCAATGCTGCTATGATATAGTATGTATCGGAAGACATTTTTCTGACATATGAATTTCGTTATTTGGAGCATATTAAAATAATCAACGAAATGGTGCGCTCAATTTATTAAAGATAACGAAGTGCTGCGCTCAATTTACTACATAACATTGATACAAGCTACTGCGAAACATACTTGAAAACATTTCGCGCTGCTGACATCTGCGACCTTTCTGTCCAAATTTCTCATTGCACTTGTCGAACTACCCAATACCTCTAATGAAGCGTGTTTATCTGCGTAAACAGTCGAAATGAATGATGAGAATTCTTGAAGATAAACTCCTTTTTCGACAAACTCTCCAGTTGACTCATTTTGTGCTACAAATTTCGTTTACATGAAAGTTACAATTTTCAGTCCGAAATAAAGTGATATGAATAAGCACTGAAAACGCATTTCATTGTTCAGTTGTTCTGCACCAATAAAATTAGGATATTAAAAAATGGAAAGCGCAAAAAAAGAAAAAAAACAATAAAATCAACATTTCATGTTGCAAACACAATGTGAAAAGATATAGAAATAATAAACCTTTTGCTGTGAGATACTGTCCAATTTTATCAACAGTCAATGATATTGCTTCTCTCATATCCTTCCGAAATCCTGCTTTCGATAGTAATTCAATCATTTTTTCGCCCGGATAAACTTTACCATCAATTCCAATTATTTTCTCTCCCTTGTCTTTCATGCAAACATCTACAGCATCTTCGAATTGATGCAAAGATGCTAAAACATTGGTTCAGTGTAGATTCAGTTCAACTAAAATTAGATTCGAGAATGACTTGAACTCAGTAGCAGAAATTTTTGAACAGAAATTGTCAGCTAAATAATCCTTAACATAGGTAGAATGAACATATAGAATTAGATTCCAAAGTAACATTTATATTAATTTAAAACTAAAATGAAGAATCCACGTGAATCAAACACATGAGCTTATGGACCAAATTATGCTTACCAAGTAGGTAAGCTACGTCGTTCTTCTCAATTTTTGGTTCATTTGTTTCCTGAATTTCGGTACCAAATGGTACAGCCGCATTATCCTGTAAAAAATGAATATTTCTGCAAAAGTAGACGCAACATTTTCAGATGGAGAATTAACGAAATATTAACGAATTTTCATAAAGATAGGAAAAAAAGCTGTCTGTACAGTAAAGAATTAGTTGCATGAAACAGTAAAGATGATGTAAATATGAAAAGATGAGTTTGATCTGATCGGTTATGATAATAGTAAGAGCAAGGGAAAGAAACAATAAACTTCGTAGAATAAGTGTTTGTAACTTGAAGCATTTGTCAGTTACCATTCATGACAACAAAATCTTGCCCTCAAAACTTTATTGAAATACACTCAAAAGCATTCTAAGTTTGTAAGTAGGACGGTTAATAGAAAATTCTTGCTGGAAATCCATCAGAAACATAAAGATGTCAAGTAAGTAAATGGTGTTAAGTAAAGTAAATACATGCCATTTTTATCCGAACTTCCTCTTCATCACTTATTATCATTTCCAGAACTTTCTTTGCTTCTCTTATACAAGCACTTATTTGAGTAGTTGAAAACGATACTGAAGTTGACTCTTCGCAAATTGATTCCTGTATAAAAAATTTCCATATATAATTAGCTTTAATTCTTATTTTCTTTGACAACTCACAAAGTTTTCCAAAAATATTATTTCAAGAAAAGTCAAGTATTAGCTCTGCAACTGTGTTATCGAATTATTGGTAAGTACGAAAATATTTTTGAACAAGAATAATTACCAAATTATGTGCCTCATCGAAAATGACAATATTCCCCTTCAGTTGAATGTTATGCTTATGTCGCAAGGAAGGATCAACGATATAATTATATGGCAAAAGAATGAGATCAGCATTTTCATACACTGTACGATTCCGGAAATACGGACAATACCTGAAGTACGGACCTGTTTTTCAAGCATGGTAAGTTTTAATCGAGTGAATAAAACAAATTCTGATATGCCCCGGCATCCCAACCTAAAATGAAAGATAAGACCAAACGAAAAAATCTGATATACCTATGCTTCTGAGATATATTGATGACTTCTTCGATATCTGGAACCAATCCATTTCCATTATACAATAAATCCAATGTTGATGGATCAGCTTCTAAAAACATTTTTTTAAAGATAAATAAAAATTGCTGAAAGAACAAAATTTGGAACAAATGAAGCTCAGGATTTCCAGAAATGATGAGTATTCTGAAAGAGTTTAAAAGGAAAACAGAATCATAAATATCTGGAACATTGAAAAAAAAATACAAAGATTTTCAATTGAAAATGTTGAAACACGGGCAGTTTCATTGAGGATTCATGTATTCGGCACATACTATAGTAGGCAGCGGATTTGTCATCATAAATTTTCGGGAAGATGGTGCAAAAAAGCTTTTGACTACTACAAAAATTTCGTTAAATAGTGAAATTTTTCCCAATATTTGATAAAACCAGTAAGTGAAAAACCAGTAAATAAAGAAAGAGAGAACAAAAACATACTTTCATAAGAATTATAAAATGGACATTGATGCTTGCTGATCAAATTTCTACACATTAGCGATTTGACATGACTACTATTTTCTTTCATCACTTTATCATTGATACAAAGTATATCACGTGAGGCCAAAGTTACGGTCTTAATGCTGAAAATATCAAAGGTAGCTTGAAAGTTTTTTCTGTGATGAAAAAAGGATGTTATTTAAGAATACATAAGGGAAAAAGACTAGAGAAGTAACAATGATATCATGGCAAGAACTACTCTTTGTTTCTAATAGCTGCAAGAAATTAACATACAAAAAAAAGATCCAATTAGCTATCAATGTCGAAAACTCTGCGTCTGTTTTAAATTAAAAATCTTGCATGAGGAACAGGACAAATAACCAGAAATTTGTACCGCAAAGTGTCAAAAGGAAGGATTAAAAGAATCTGAAATTTAGTTTTCAATGAGTAAGGCTAAAAGTTTAAAATTTTGAAAAATAATTCAGCACAAGAAACTTACTCCTTGTAGGTTGTTTTGTTTAATTCACTGATTACTTGCGCCAATTGACTATGGGTTCGGGATGCGTAAAGAATTTTTGGGTTATGTGATCTAGAAGATGTACCTGTCAATAAAATCATCTTTCAATCATCCTTCAAACAGTTTACAATATTGTATATCCAAATATCTTCTTCAGCGATGCATCATTTAAAACTTCACAGGAATTTAAGCAACTGTGAAATGTGCACATTGTATTAGTCATTTGTTTCTAATATGACAAAGAAAGTGTTTCAGTTAATTAACGAAGTATGAAAAATCGGAAAAACAAACTAACATGGAAACGTACGAAAGACTAAAACTCTACTGCACATAAAATAGTTTTATACTGCGTTATTATTTTAGAAACAAGATTACAGTAAAGCTGGAACAGTGACCTTGTATTTCATGATACTGTCCATCTGAGATATCCTTGATTTATAATCTTTCAAGAATGCAATGGCAGCACATAATAAACATAGTGTCTTGCCGGTTCCGGTTGGCGATTCCAATGCTGCGTTCTGTCCCTGCAAAGTGACAAATTCTTATATGACCATATATTTTTTATTTTCGATAAAAATATTGAATCTGAAGTCTATTAACATTGCGTTTACGGACTTCAAAAATAATAAGACCTATCAAAGTCAATTAATCAAACAGCTCTAGTTCAAGAGATTGTAAATGAAATTGCTTGACAGCTAAACAATAATCATTTTCACTATAACAGTAGCAAAATACTAAACCTACAGAAATTTAACACTTGAAAACTATGATTGTGTCAAGTAAAATCGTCGATAATTCATCCCGCTATTTTGGTTATATAGTCCTTAATATCATAAACCAGAGTTTTTCAATATAACTGACATATTTATAATTACGGTTGGAAACATAATAATTCCTTACAACTTGGAATAACATTTATAGAATGTTTGGTAATAGCTTACCACTTTGAAAGAACATTGGTAACGGATAATTTATTACAGAGGATCTAATAAGTAATAACCTATCATTATGTATCTAATAAACGATAGCTCATCATATTTGGGAATAATATTTAGTGGACAGCCAAATACTATAAGTTACAGAACCGAGTTTATTTAATAAGCATATTTAACTGATTAATGATAATTTTCTCTTATATACTTACAATTTCTTGCCGTATTCAGCAGCAATGTGTCCGCAACAATTTGTCAGTCACTGTACAAAAAAAAGATATAATTAATCATGTATAATTAAAACATAAAGTACAAAGCACACCGTCCATAAAGCTTCCACAACTTTTTCCATAAATTTAATCTGGCACTCATATGGTTCGAATGGAAACTCCACAGTAGACCTACCAATTTGTACTGCATGCATAATCGGGATAGAATTCGATCTCGACCTGAAATACTTTACAAAATATTTGATCATAATCAAAACCAATGATGGTGATGCATTATACAGCTAATAAATCTATGACGAATATCAATTTATATTTCCGCTTGTTTTTCTTTTTAATAACAGGTATCGGCCACCTTATCAGTTGCAAATCAATCATTCGAACCAAACTTGATATATTTCCATTCAGTGTCATCATCTCAGTTGTAACAGTGTTTATTTAAAAGTTGTTTTTGTATTATTGTCATCCTCTATCAGTATCAAATTACTGGTAATAATAAACCAAAGAAAGACAGATCAATAATTGTATATGCTTATGATCAAGCTAATCATTAGTAACAATGATTGTACGGGAATTCGTTATAATGATCTCCTATCTTACCAACTTCTAGCGTATCATCAATTTTCACACTTTATCTTCCCCTCTTTCAATCTTACTTCGAAAAATGTTACCCCTCACTCTCCGCTCTATCTTTAAAAACATACTATCAGCACTATATCATTCATATCAGCAGTCTCTAAGTGGAACTCTCAATCTTTAATCATATTATTTACCTCTTCTTATGTTCTTTTCGCCCTATGTAAATGACTATGTCTTCTATCCCATCTTGCTAGAAAAATATGATTGCATTGATAATCCCACAAAAAATGATGGAAGAAAACACATTCGTAGCAGGTGAGATGAATTAAAACATCGCCATACTTTCCCATAGAATAATCCAAAACTGTCCTCTTCTTCGTCCTCCACAGGGAGTAACAAGCTTTCCCACCATCCATTTCATAGTTTTAAATTTGAAAATGAAATTTCTGCAAACCAATGAAAAATTTCCATCTCAACATTTCGAAATTTTTTTTTTTACCAATTACAAAAATCATTTCCGTTAGGTGCATAAATACTTCATCTAACAATTGAAATAGAACCAATCAAAATGTTCGATAGTAATTAAGCTTAATTAGAATCTACCAATTATACATAGATATCATTTGAACATAAGATGATACGAGTTATCAATGCCTTCTTCAATGGACTGTGATATAATAGTACTAATTTATTTAAGTGCCATTTAAAATATGAAAGTTGCCATTAATTTATATGAAAGTATAGATGTAGTTCAATTATTCTTTGAGAAAAAAAAACATTTAATCAATCAATCAATCAACCAATTAATCAAACAATCGCATTAAACGAATCCATAATTGAATTATCAATACCAATATCGCATTAAAAAATTTCCAATCAATTTCCTATCGAATATCGGATCATCGAAATTAAGGCTACGTTCAACTGAAATTTCCACAGTATCTATCAGACTGGATGATCAAATCCTGTAAGTAAAATTAAGGCAATGAAGAGAATATAAGGTAACAATGATGAGGATGTCACAAAGATATCTCAGTACCTATCCATGACTGCACTATGGACCATGTCAAAGAGCAGCCATATCTCCATGATAACCCCAGTAAGCATACAAAAGCTCCTTCCCAAAAATCCTATACTGGTAGTTTTTTACAATCAAGCAAACTACAACATCCTCTTCGCATATCCGCCATCATTGAACGACAAACGGATGACAATATTCCTTCCTTTCGCTTAAAAATATTCCCTGCAGCATATCCTTAGCTCAACCGGAGGGTGAATTCTCATATCTCAACCATTATGTAACCTATCAACAAACCGACAATCAACTATTATCAGTTATATAAATTTAAATAATAAAATGAAAATCATTTAGTTTTTCGGAAGTTACTGAAGGTTCTAACCATTCAAATGAATCAAAGTTAATGATACCAAATAACTAATAAACCTGATATCACACGGTCACTTATATTCATACCTGATATTATCACACGGTCACTTATACTCATATTCATACCTGATATTATCGTACGGTCACTTATACTCATATTCATACCTGATATTATCACACGGTCACTTATATTCATACCTGATATTATCACACGGTCACTTATCCTCATTTGATATCCAAGAAATCATGTTCTAT
>NW_018108797.1:0-3988 GCF_000183805.2 Loa loa | reverse complement strand
ATTATCGCACGGTCACTTATACTCATATTCATACCTGATATTATCACACGGTCACTTATATTCATACCTGATATTATCACACGGTCACTTATATTCATACCTGATATTATCACACGGTCACTTATCCCCATTTGATATCCAAGAAATCATGTTCTATTTTAGACATAACATATCACAACAAAGAAAAACGAGGAAAATTCACTAGAGGTATGCATAAATGTCTAGAAATTATCAATTCACTTAATTTTTTCGTAACAACCATACATCATTTTGATCATTGCTTGACAATTATCACTGGAACAGACAGTGCTATCTGAATCGTTTGAAATGCACCATGTTCTAGACATCATCAGCCAATAATTCTATCCTTTAAACCAAAACAAAGTAACTGAAGTATCATTCCTGAAGAGTGACAGGATTCACGGAGGTCGATCGATTAATGTTGCATCATTACTTACTAGCACTGTTGGATCTATGCCCTGAAAACATGATGCATGAATAGTCCATTTATATGTCCAACCGTCCATAACAAACATAAGCGATTTTTGTGGTCAACAACGAAGGACATCATTGGTTGATTTGCCTCAATCATTGAATACGAGAAAAATACGCGTAAGTCTGGAATACCTTAAAAAGAAGCGTAGTGATTCTCCTAATGATGATAATCAATACTTTTCGAATAGATTATTCAGCGCTAATTTTCCACTTTTGATTACTTTCACTTACAGTTTTATTTCCTGTTTAGTAATTATTTCAAGGAGATTCAATTTCAAAGAAGAATGTAAAATTTATGATAACATCTGAATAGACTGGCAGCGATTTTTAAATTTTCTTAAATAATTGACTATTTGCCGTAAAAATTTGCATTTTTTCTCATAAATTCTGGAAAAAATTTGTTGTTTAAAAAAAAAATTTTGCGTTAGGTCAAATTTTTTTAGTTTTTCATTTGAATTCATTAACTTTCACAGTTTTCATTTCTTAGCACTTTGGAAAATTCAATTTCTTTTAAGCACAAATTACGTGCAAGCAAAAGTTTATGATGAAAATAATTGAAAACTTTAAAAAGCCTTCAATTCCATTTAATTTCATCCGGAATTATTCCATAAATTTTCCATCAACAACCGCACCAAAAGCGGTGAAAAAAATTACGAAAGCACCAATTCCAATGATTCCTATGAGTTTGCTTAAGTTCGAATTTGAAACTTTCCGGATGAGTTAAAAGGTTTTGGCATTGCTCACTGATATCATTCCTAAATTTACTTGAAATGAAATGTCTCTGCAATCCTTTATGCTTTTGAAAAAAAAATTATTAAGCCAGAAATGAAATCAAAAAAAAACAGATTTATTTTTAATTATCAAACTACTAGCAGCTTTATTTATATATTCCTCGCCAAATCTTTCAAACTTAAATTGACAGCATGCTAAAACTTTATTAAGCATTGGTTTTTAATTTGAATGTTATACTATCCAGGCTTTCCTAAAACGAAAGATTGCTTCTCTGTATGCTAATGCAGTGATTGATGCTCTTGCCGAATACGCCAACGATTCAACTAATTTAGAATACAAGTTATGGATAACGCGAAATTGTTGCTGCATTTCTGCAACTGCAATACGGAATTGATTTGCGATGTTTTTTGCACTTCGTGAACCTTCAGATCTAACATAAATTTAAATCCAAGTTGATTAAATAGATTTAAATCACTTAATTAATATTGCTCTGTGAAAAATTAAATAAAGATCTAATAGTGTCATTGTAATCTAAGTTAGTTGAATTCATTCATGTCACTTATCTTCCAGTTAATATTTTTACGGTTCACCAACTATGAAATGGTGAAAAGGTTGACATATTACAAATCAGATCGACATGACGTACGTGAAGGTAACAGAAGCAAAATGTATAAATGTTAACTGAGTTGTTAATGAAAAGGCAGTAAAGTAAACAATCTGTTGTAGAATTTGAATTGGAAAATAGTATTCTAATGAATGATAACATTTTGTTATCCGAAAATCCATAATTATATCGGAGAGAATGCTCATTTTATCATGCCTCCTAAACAGGATCAGGTTATCATGATGCGATCAAAGAATGATTCCGGTACTACGCTAAAAGAAAACACATGACATTATGAAATATGGAACATGCATGTATAATTAATTAATGATATAATGGATATGAATATATCAAGTAGTGATTTATGGAATCGAATTGGTCAGAAAACACATGACATTATGAGATATAGAACATGCATGTATAATTAATTAATGATATAATGGATATGTATATGTCAAGTAGTGATTTTATGGAATCGAATTGGTCACAAATATGAAATACAATGTGCAAAAGTTTGGTTGACACTTTTTGGCCATTAATATTTCATAATATACGTATGCTTGACAGATTTTTCTCGAAGCTACTAAAAAAAATTCATGTCAATTATATCGATCCATTTCAGTATACACTAAGTAAATAAAAGAATATATTTGATATATTAAAAAATAAAAGGATATAATTGACAATTGAAAGCTTTCCTTATTTGGAATGTGAGCATTTATCATAAGGAAGTCCCGAATTTTCCCAATCAAAATTTGATAAGCAAAATATCTAATCAGTTGAGGAAGAAAAGAAATTAAAGGAGTTGTTTGTCGAAAATTGCGTTTTGAAATGATTTAATAATTTTTGTTAGAATACTCATTTTTACTAGGTTATAAACTAATCTTTGGTTAAAATAACGATGATAATATATAAAATAGCAGTTGACAACGTTGCTGACAACGGCCTATTTCGTTGTAAAGATATTTCAGATTAGTATTTAACGGTAATTCTTGATTTTCATTCACCGATTGCTATTTATCATCTACCATTTTGTAGCATCCAAATCAAAAAAAAAAAAAAATTCGAATTTGCCAGAGTTTGTGCCCTCCCATTCAAAAATTGGCGCAAAGATTAAAGACCATATCACAAGGTCATATGATCGACAATATAAGAATTCATAATTTACTGGTTATTGTTGAATAGGTATCAAAGCACAAAGTTATGTGTCGCATACCAAATTCACATCAAAATTTTGTCTTTATCAGGATAAATATAACAATTTCGGTAGGTAAAAAGAAATTAAAAAAAGTAGGGCTATTGAAAGTAAATAAAAATATTTTGCTATTAGGAGAGAATTAGAAAAGCAATTTTTACATTACTATTTTTCCATTCCTTTCCTTCACTACTGTAAATCGAATTTTACTTTTTTCGAGTTGAATATATTCATGAAATGTCAATAATTCTTAATATTTTCAGATATTTTATGTTAACCTTACTTCATTTATTTCTTCTACTGCATT
Source organism: Loa loa (assembly GCF_000183805.2). Classification (NCBI taxonomy): domain Eukaryota; kingdom Metazoa; phylum Nematoda; class Chromadorea; order Rhabditida; family Onchocercidae; genus Loa; species Loa loa. The sequence goes on along the minus strand of NW_018108797.1, from coordinate 655 downwards.
TTTCTCTATTTAATTGTACGTTCAGTAATGGATTCATATTGAGAACGGATGTAAAGGTAGAAGAAAGCCTTATTTATGTACAAGCTATCTGGCGACACGGTGATCGTGCACCACATCAATTACCATATCCAAATGATCTGAATGATGAAAGCTCTTGGCCAAGAGGATGGTCTCAGCTAACAAACGTTTGATTCGATTTTTTTTTGCAAAAATCTGAAACAAAATAAACATTTCTTCAACAAAAAGTACCTTCGGTTTTAGCAAAATATAAGTTGTTTTGAGAATAGTAAATTTAAATTACTTCCTAACAAATTGGACTATTCCAGGAGTTCAAACTTCGTTTCAATGTTTGTAACAAATGCTAGAAATTTTTTGTAGGCAATAATACTACCCTCAAACTGCCTGAGGCTTTTTCAAAAACATCTGAGTTCATCGATACACAAAATGAACCCACCCTATCGATCTATTTCAGTATACACTAAGTAACATTGCATCCAGTCGATTGTCATCAACTAACGACAATTTGAATTTATTTTATATTTTTGGATTTATGAAGTTTTTGGCTTAAAAAAAATAAATGGCTTTTGAAATACAACAAATGAAGTTTATTTCATATGATTTAACTAATATGATTTAATTGCTATAGACAGGAATG
>NW_018108796.1:23830-24897 GCF_000183805.2 Loa loa | reverse complement strand
TGCTATATTATCACTTCCTGTATTTATTTTCCGCTGCTATATTATCACTTCCCGATTTATTTTCCGCTGCTATATTATCACTTCCCGATTTATTTTCCGCTGCTATATTACCACTAATTTCTCTTATTACTTCATTTCTGCTTTACTTTTTATATTTTCATCATCTAATGCTATCATTAACATCGGTCGTATTTAGCTTTTTTCAAAGATAAAGCTATAATCAATACAAAGTTTGTGTTAGAAGTAATTAACTGAGGAAGAATGATAGAGTGATGTTAATGGATAAATAGCACGAGGTCAAGGATGGATGATGTGGTCAATAAGGGCATATACTTTTGAATAGCTAAATCTTGCTGACCATATCTATCTTCAACACCATTACATTTCTCCTTTCCCATTGCATTTATATTTTCTTTTTAGACGATATATTTAATTTATTAGTTTGTAATTCACTTCGAAATTATGAAAAATTTTTCGAAAAATTTGTTTTATTCCAAAAAATTACATATGGAAAATACAATTGGCAATTTATAATTTTTCATTAAAACTTTCACTTTTTTTTTCTTTTGAATTTATGTTAAGAAAATTACCAAGTCTGCTAATTATCGCTACTTTATATCATCATATATTACCATTATTATTTCACATTAACACTATTATTTCACGTTATCACTATCATTTCGACTTATCATTATTACTGCATGTTACTATCACTGTTCTGAAATATTTATTTTATTACGTAGTTTTAATTAGACAAATTTACGAATGAGGCATATGCATGTTTTATCAATGATATAGATAAATCTTATCAAGTGATAAACAAATTTCAATAACATCTTTATCGTCGTATTACTTAATCAAAGGCATATTAAGTTAGTTACATATATTAAGCCATTTAAAAGATATTAAATTAATTATGTCAACTTTATCGTCATATTACTTAATCAAAGGTATATTAAGGTATATTAAGTTAGTTACGTATAGTAAGTCACGTAAAGGATATTAAATTAATTATGTCAACTTTATCGTCATATTACTTAATCAAAGGTATATTACGTTAGTTACGT
>NW_018108796.1:20832-23687 GCF_000183805.2 Loa loa | reverse complement strand
AAAGGTATATTACGTTAGTTACGTATAGTAAGTCACGTAAAGGATATTAAATTAATTATGTCAACTTTATCGTCATATTACTTAATCAAAGGTATATTACGTTAGTTACGTATAGTAAGTCACGTAAAGGATATTAAATTAATTATGTCAACTTTATCGTCATATTACTTAATCAAAGGTATATTACGTTAGTTACGTAAATATACATTAATACTTTTCACGCCTTTTTCCATTCACAACAATTCATCCATATCCATCCATCAGATATTATTATCGTTATTGCAACATGACATCATTATCGATCTGAGATGTAATAACTACCCATCGCTTTTCTCATTTTGCTTCTTCTCTATTCCATCTGTACTATTTCTTCCTTCATTCTCTCTCTCTCTCTCTTTCTTTTTCCATTAGAAATAGTGAAGTATTCTTTCAATCGGACATATTAAGAAGGCTTTTTTCATATTTCTATCTCTATAAGTATTTGCTGTATAATAGGCCATATTTATTGGTAATATTTTTGCATGATAATTGTTAATTTCGACAAAGTACAAATCAATGATAATGACGACAATGATGACGATGACGATGACGATGATTAATTCCGATGACATATTGTTGTAGTAACCATTGGTTAGTTTTAAAATGGAGAGAAATGATGATAGTACGAGTAGCCATTGGATACATTAAAAATAAAAGGCGAAAGGTCATTATCATATTATTCCTCTGAATCCCTAACTATTTTCTTATGTTTATAATGTTGACTTTTGTTCACATTTCAACAAATCAGTGATTTTGTCATACAACCTGTATAGTTATTATTCTTTGTCATCTATTATCCATTTTCCTGATCCTTATTGATGATATCTATTTCCTCTTTTAGATGAGTACTTTGACCTTATTTACGTAATGTGTAACCTGAATTTGCTTCAGATTTTAACATTTGCATATAATAGAAGTTGATAGGGAATATGGAAGGGTTTTTGAGGATATATTATTTGTGTTATTATTAGGTATTTCTACTTTCATAACCTTTATTTTAATTAGATAATTTTTTAAAATTAAAATTTAATTCATTCATTTATCCATTTTCTTTTATAATAAGTTATTTGTTTATTTGATTATTTGTTTTGTCTTATTGACTTTTCCATATTTATTCTGCTTTAAACTGTACAATTTATTACTCTTGTTTGTTTGTCTTCTTTACCGATAACATTTAATGATAAATTCAATTTTACTTATTTATTTGCATTATAGTTTATTTTTCTTTATTTTTATTTGCTTACTTATTTTAATCTATCTGTTGTGATTTATTCATGTGATTTATTTAATCAACAATAATTCAGCATGTAAGAATGAAATGATAAATGATAGGATTATCGTTGGTGATAGTTAACATTTGCTGATTAAACATATGTACATGATGAACTTGTTTAATTTGTTTATACATAATACAACGAACAACGAGCGCATACAATTAATCGAACTTTTCATTTTTAATTATTTTTTCAGTTTTATTTTATAGATTTGCAATGACGAAAAGAATGACCGAACGAAAAGATCTTGGAGATTTCATTGAGCTTGGTAAATATACTGGCTTTCTTTGTTTACTCTATGAATTATTGGTTGTTTCACAAGTTAGCAATCTTATCTACATGATTTATGGAGGTTTGTTTCCATTTAATTTTTTTTTATTTTTTATTTTTGTTATATTTTGTTGAATAAAATTTCCAAATATTTGCATCTATTTGCATTCATTCTGAAAATATTTCAGAATGTATAGTATTCATTTTGTTTTGTATTTCTTGTTTATTGTTTTAATACTTATAGATGTTCAGTATTTATAGAAATTATAGAAATTCTCTTTCATTTTTCCATTCAGAAATATATAGTTTTAGAGATATATTATTAATCGTTTTATGGTTATTTTGTCTGTCAACAATTCACTTGCGAAATGATATTTTATTTCAGATTTTTTTTTCCAAAAAAAAAAAGAAAAAAAAATTTTGTGCTCTTGGAATGTTTATCTTTTCGAAAGAATAATTCGCCGGTTTTTTTTTTTTAAAAAAGAAAAAAAGGAATTTTCATTTGCTTCATGGCAAAATGTAGCAAGCCTTAATTGGATAACTGTTGGTACATTATTTGCAAGTTCTTTTCATTTTTTTTTGCGTTAAATGATTTTTCCACAAAAAACTTGGAGCCATTACTTACTTTACTTCCTCACTTCTTCAATTATCTGTATATTATTTGCTAATTTAATCCGAACAACTGATTCCTCCTTTTTTATTTTTCCTAGCAATGTCTTGTTTTTTTCACATCTTTTGTTTACATCGCAGAAATAAACTTTTTATAGTAATTTCTAGTACAAGGATATTTGGTTATGACTATTTCTCCTAAGTATCAGAAGGTGGTTTTTCTTTAAGAATTTACTACTATTTTTTTTTTCTTCATGAGTAAAACGATGAAGTATCTTTGGAAATGTATGTTTCGTTAATGTCAATTGCTTGATGTGATTATTCAACATATCATTCATTATTAATGGATAAATATATTAGTTTAACTGATAAACAAATAGATACATACCTTCCATCAATTAAATCGATAAAGATGTTAAAAGAAGAAAATCTATCTTCAAAATCTGTCATCATCATCATCGGTTTGACAATATGAATTTTGATTTTAACTAGAAATAGCATACATGAGTAAGTTTTCAAGGAATTTGATCAAATATTGTTGAATTCGGGTTGTTTCTCTAATTTGTTACAACATTACAAAGCAGCGTAACATTTTCAAGAATTAAATCGTGCTGTCCATGAACAGTTTTATCACTGCTAAGTAGTATTCCATTTATTTTATTA
>NW_018108796.1:11387-20508 GCF_000183805.2 Loa loa | reverse complement strand
CATATCATTCATTATTAATGAATAAATGTATTAGTTTAACTGATAAACAAACAGATACATACCTTCCATCAATCAAATCGATGAAGATGTTAAAAGAAGAAAATCTATCTTCAAAATCTGTCATCATCATCATCGGTTTGAGAATATGAATTTTGATTTTAACTAGAAATAGCACACATGAGTAAGTTTTCAAGGAATTTGATCAAATATTGTTGAATTCGGGTTGTTTCTCTAATTTGTTACAACATTACAAAGCAGCATAACATTTCCAAGAATTAAATCGTCCTGTCATGAACAGTTTTATCACTGCTAAGTAGTATTCCATTTATTTTATTGTAGGATAATTAATCTACTGATAACGTGGACAATCTTACTTGCTTACGACAATCTTTTTGTTTCATCAAAGTGTTAGATTTCTCTTAATATCTTTTCTTCCCTTCATTTTTAAATTTATGGAATTAATGGTTTATTCAAGAAATGAAGATACTACTAAGTTGTAGTAATAAATATATGTTTGTTTCGTATGGCCAGAAGTTTTACAGACAAGCACTAGCCATACCAATGGCCATACCAATGGATACAAATAGTTCTTTTGATAAAATAATTTCAAATGGAAAGATTTCCAAATTTTTGAATGCTTAAGTTAAATACTTCTTACCTCTTTGTTAAATAATTTTTCAACCACAAAAAGAAAAAATAAAATCTCAATTTCAAACAGGAATGAAATGAAATTTTATGGCATGTAAGATATATTATTTTTCATTTTTAAATTAAATATTGAAATTTGCATGCTTATTGTGATACATAAAGAATAGAAGGGATTTTATCATCATTTCCTAGAACAAATGTTGCATTCCTTATCTTGCTACGGTTTGTTGGACTGGTTTTAAATCCATCAGTTCGAGAATTACTTCTAGGGCGAAAAAAAAAGTGATCTTACTTTTAGATTAGATTAGTAGTTCTTTGAACAAATAGCTATCTATTATCATCTGAGCAAAGTTGTCATTTTAAAGTTTGATTTTTCAGGTGCTGCGGTTCGTGTAGAAGGATGCGATGGTTACATGTTTACCGGTACAACACCAAAACAACAATGTGCAGAATACAATAGTTATGTGAATTCAACGGGAGAATGTGCAGAACCGATATTAGGCGCAGATTTTGAATCTGTTGGTTATGAAGTAAGCAGTTAACAGTAAACATAATAATTAGGCGCATTTATAGTTTTTCAGAACAATAATGCATTCAGAAATTGGTGAATGCTAAATTGGGAAGAAAAAACAGTCTAACAAGAGCTAATATAATTTTTCCTCTCTCAATCAATGATATTGTAAAATCAGGCGGTCAATTTAGAGGATTAGTGATTAAATGGTTATCAACTTGTTACCAATACGCATTGACCATTTCCGATATTTCGGATTTCTCTTCCATTTTACGCAATTAATGTTTGAATATTTTCAGTTCCATTATATGTGCGATTCGGCAACCAAGGTTAAAATGAGTATATCATTGCAAATGATTGGGATTATGTTTGGTGCGATGACATTTGGACAGCTATCTGATATGTTTGGTCGAAGAGCGGTGAGTTATTCTGAGTTTCATATTAAAATCATTCAATCCATCTCTATGATACCAGCGATCTATATTTGGGCGAAATAATTTTTTACGACTGGTTGGCATTCAAAATTATTTATTGGCGAATCATATCCTGAGGTACAGTTATGTTCACAAACAAGAGATGTATTATGCTATTTGAATACTGGATAGTCGTAATAATTTAAATATTAATTCTTGTTTTTTCCAATGTAATCCATTGTTGCATTGCTATACTAGAAATTCACTTACAACTAAGAGAAGAGTTTTTTGAGAAGCAAAAGGGACTATTTCTCTACGGAAGAATGTATAGGAAATGGTTACCTTTTTTGATAATATTTCCGATGCATTTATAGTTCAGATTCACACATTCTAATACTCATGCTTTTTCAAAACCGATCTTGACAAATTAATGTGCGATATTTCGGTAGAAATTATCGGAAACAGGTTGTTTAGCTAATTTACAGTTTATCCTTTTCCATGGAGGAAATAACTTAAATAAATTAGAACAAATTAATTATTGTATGCCAATTTCCAGATTCTATTATTCGGAACGATTGGCTTAATTATTAGCGGTTTGGCATCAACATTCGTAAACAATTTGGTTGCATTTACAGTTGCACGATTTTTCGTGATGTTTTTCACAGGCGGAAAACATAGGTTAGTTACTGATATATTGAGTGAATCCAACGCTATATGAAATGCAGTTATAGTACGGAGTTTTTATAGCCATCGGTCAAAATGGCATACCAAATGACCTTAACCGGTAATGATTAGCTTAAATTAATTGACAGAACCTTCAGGTTAAATGTATATATTCAATCATATTTCGATATTGTTGTCACAGTATTTCTATTGTTGAAATGTCCAAATCGAAGGTCATGAAAAATTTGTTGAATAATTAATTAGAAATGGAGAAGGAAAATAAAGATATCAATGAGGTGAAGTAGTATCGGATAATTTTCAGTAAACATTACGAAAGTTATGCATCCTGAAATGAATATAAATAAATAAAAATATACAGAAGGTGTAATTTTAGATCTGAAACAACTACAAAAGATTATTTTTTGCAGCGTTTCTTATGTTTTCATGATGGAAAATTTGCCAGCCAAACATCGTATGTGGATGGTTACCGTTATCACCTATTCCCCTAATTACATTGTCTTTACCGGTTTAGCTTACTTAGCCGGTGAATGGCGTTTGCTGTCACGAATAGTCGCTCTCTTAACAATTCTTCCGGGCATTCTGTTAATGTAAGTTTATTAAGATCTTTAAAAAATCAAGGTTTCAATTTTCACTAGATATATCCTTTTGCTCCTGATGAACGAATAATAAGCATGATTTCTGAAATTATTCGGGTTTAATTACAGTTCTTTCATATTATCATTTATCTGCCCATTTTTCTTATTACTGTCACTTATTTTTACTGGTTATTATTCTTAGTAATTATTAATTGCTATTAGTGATCAATTTTTGACTGTTAGTTGTTAGTTGTTAATTGTTATTATTTCTCTTATTAATTATTATTATTATTGTTGTTATCAGTGATTTTTTATCATTCTTAACTCTCTAATTCTTTAGATTTGCATTTGAAAGCCCAAGATGGTTGATCCAGAAGGGGAAAATCGATGATGCTCGTCAGGCGCTTGTTGGTATGGGTAGATGGAATAATAAGAACACCCCGGAACGCCTTCAAGACTTGGATCTCTTGCTGGATAAAGAACGTGAACGTCTTAGAGAGGTATGAATTGGCTTTTTTCTTTTTAATATTTCAAATGATCTTGTCGAAAAAAGTTGAAAAGTACAATTTTACGGGAAAAATTTCAAAAAAATCGAAAGTTTATTAAATTTTAGGCAGCTGGAAAACCGAAAACGAATTACACGTATTGTCATCTTTTCTCAAGCAAAAATTTTGCTTCATATAGTATCCTTTTCGCTTATAGCTTGTACGTTTTATCACCATTTTTCTTTTTAAATTTCAAGCGCAGAAATGTGTAGTAAGATATTTTACGTAAAGAAAGCAATGTAATTGCAATATTTGTACATTGAAAGTTTTTTTTCCTGTCCCTTAATTTTGGTAACTAATTTTCATTTCATTAGTGTTGATCTTCATAATTGTCGGTAAAAATCTAATCAGTAAATAAGCTAAATGATGGTTGGCATCGTGTATCTGTTTTGATCGATTAATTTAATTCTGATTTTTCTAATTCATTTTGTTACTCCTTCAATTTTAACGTATCCAATATGTGTAGTAACAGGAAATGAATTCAAAAAATATGGAAGTGCTCCTGATTCATCATTTGATAAATTCAAGAAAATATGAAAATATCCAAAACCTATCCTTTTCCTTAATAGATTCGATTTTTAGGATGATTACAAGCATTATCTCTTACGGATTGGTCTTTAATATGGAAAAACTTTCGGGTTCTATCTATCTGAACACGATCATTGTTGGCTCGTTGCGTTATGCGATCAATCTGGTTTGCGCCATCATCGACATCAAATTCATTTGGGCTGGTCGACGTCTTCTACATGGATTCTCGATGTTTTTTATCGCTATCAGTCTTGGCTTAGTATTTCTTATCGTTTTGTTCGGTATGGCTGTTACTTTATAATTTATGATGATATATTTTAGTAACAAATACTGATTGTCTTATGCTTTCACTAAAGTATAATGTTCTGTAAATAAATGATAGTTTTTGTAAATAATAAGTAATAGCTTTTCATACTTACAAATGATATTCATCTTACTGACTAATGAGTAATTCTTCATAGGAAGCTTTTCTAATACAAATCGGAAGAATGTTATCTATAAAAGAAATTTTAGGTTTCAATTTGCAAACAATTATCCGTATTACGGCTTTGTCAGCAGCAGCAATGTGTAGTCAAATTTACATCCTAAATGCGGTTACACCATCGGAACTCTTTCCAACAGCCATACGTAATAAGGAAATTGGTTTTATCCAAACATTTAATCGTATTGGCAACATCATTGCACCACAGATCTTTGTTATTGTACGTTTAATTTTTATTTTTAAAAATTTTAAATTCTTGAAATGTCGACCCTCAGTTTATCATTTTTTTTCTTAAAAAGACTACAGTTTTGAGTAAATGTGGTACAATAATGATAGGAAGTAATAATGGAAGCTTGGTTAATTACCTCGAAGAAAAAGAATATTATGTTGAACTGACAAAGTAATACAATAGCTTATTTAATGACATTATTTTAGATCACTGATAATCAGACTAGCGTTTTCAGGGTGAATTCTGGGCTCCACTTCCGTATCTTACGATGTGTCTTTTTGCCTTGGTTGAAGTAATTGCATTCCTGTGGATCGTTCCCGAAACCAAAGGAAAACCAATGCCCGATCGAATGCCTGGAGATGAGTATACTTCCGATAGAGCTGCTAAGCCTCTGATTAAGATCAATAAAAATAACGATGAACGTATGCCGCTGAATGAAATCACAAAGTGAAAATATTCCGAATTTGGTTTTATCTTACCCTGATTTTTTTTTTCAAAAATAAAGAAAAATGACTTAAGGCTTATCCTTCTTCTAGTTTGGAATTTTCAAGTGCAAAAAAGAAAAAAAAATCCTTTAAATTTCCTTCGGATGACAGAGTGAACTATAAAGAAAGAGAAACTGAAGTATTTTTCCTTATGAATATTCAACAGTATTTTTTGTTACTGCAACTCCACAAATCCATGTACTATTTTGTTATTTGTTTCTATACATGTTTTCCAGAACTAATCTGAAGTGATGGTTTTCACGTAAATAATCTTACCAATCCTATCCATTATTTACTATGAAATTGGCTTTTGATACAACATACCTGCATTCTTGCATTTTAAAATCTCTTATTATTTGTTTTCTTTTTTCGTTGTGGTGAATCAAGTGCTGTATGTATGGAAGGTAATGTGTTCATTTCAGCTTTTTTTTTTTCGAAAATTTTATTATCTCTCAGAATTGTCTGTCATCTCTTTACAATCTCTCTCTAATATTAAGTTATGAAAAAAAAAAAAGCACGAATTTGTACAAATTAGGAAAAGATTTATTTTAAATATTCTATCTTTTTCACGAATGTTGTAATTTTTCGAAAATTAAAAAAAAGGAAATGAAAAAAAAATCATTTATTTGTGGAATAACACAAATGCAACATTCTTTTTAGTTCCGTCAACTATCATTTTAATGATTAATATGTTAAGTTGGTCATTTCTTCTTTTTTTTCCCATGTTTGATTATTTCTAACATCATCAATGACAAAGGTATTCTATGTTTTTCTTCAGTGTATATCTTTTTCTACTTTTTTTCTTTCTCTTTTACTCTTTATTATATTTTATTATCAATTCAAGAAATTTATTTATTGTCGTTATTTTTTCTTTCTGTTTCAATTTCAGAATTAATACAGATTTTTTTGTTTAGACAAATAAATCTTACTTACATGACGTATTAAAGAGTATTACTTTAATGTTGATATCTTATCTAATTTTGCATCGAAAAAATTGAATTTTATTTTCAATCTTTTTTAGAATAATTGCTAAACTTAGCTTTTTTTTTCCAAAGAAAAAACAGTAAGAATTTCGACGCATTCGGAATTTTTTTTGTGCAATTAGTGGGAAGTTCAAAGGGCGATATGTTATGTAGATTTGGAAATATATAAATATTTAATTTCCTCATTAATAAATTTCAATTGACTACCAAAAAATTCCTTGATTTATTCTTTTCTCTCAAGTTCCTACTCTTCTCTATATAGCAGTTATATGACTGTATTATGTAAGCGTGCTTCATTAGCTGATATTTTCACTGATTACTAGCTATCATTTTATTTATTTATTTATAAAATGAAATGAATCATGTGTGACTAGTCATTTGATTATAGTAACAGCAATAATGATTGTAACACATGATGATGATGATCCTAATGATAGCGGTGATAATGATAACGGCAACTGCAGTAGCAATTCCAAATCGTTGTTGTCGGTTCGATCACCTTAGTAATGATTTTTTTTAAGCATCAAATTATTATTTGGAAAAATGGCAAAACTTTTCCGCCGTTTTGCTGTATAGGAATAGTTCCGAGTAAGTGTGGTGATGTTACGTGTCCTGAATGACGTAACACGTTTCAGATTTGGTGATTTCCACTTAGTTGATATCAAATTTGTCAATTTTGATACTGTAGATCCACCAATGCATTCGTATCATTTTGTTGTTCATAAATTGTTTTGGATAGATCAGTAGATGAGAAAGGTTATAGATTAAGTCATTGTAATGTCATCACTAAGATTTCTCGAGATGAAGATATGGTAGGTATCCTAGTAATAAGTACAACTTTAGGATTGATATGGAATCAAATTGTCAACTTCATAAAACTATACAGCGCCAAACTTTTTGTTGATAAGGATCCGGTTGTGTATCTTCATTTTCGTTGATAAGGGTGATAAGGATCCGGTTGTATATCTTCATTTTCATTCCTTTTCCCTTCCATAATTTAAAAAAAGAAAAAGAATATATAAACAAAGATTACAGTTTTTCTATAAATATAAATTGCTAAAAAAAAAGAAAAAAAATCCCTCCTGAACAATCTGATCAACTCTCTTCTAATCATTTAATTAACTCGAAATCTTCATATTTGTTGATTATGGTTTGATCTCTCCACTATTGATTCATTGATTTACGCAAATGTTATCATTATGATAACGATCAGTACAATTTGATAGTATCATATCTGCCAACTATAACTTAATTTGCATAAAAATGTTGAAAATTCTGATATTTGCATTAAAAAATTAGATAAATAGATGAATCAGTTGCATAATTTTTCATTGTTTATCTTTAAAATTAAGAGGGAAAAAGAGAGAGAGAGTGAAAAAAAAAGAAACATTATTGTGTTATCACATATATGTGTTTTGGCAGGTTATGGGAGCATTCAGTAAATTTAATTAGAAATTGTTGAAAATATGAATTTATCATACTTACTATCATTTTTCATTAAATCGTTTCATTGTTACAAATGAAATTATTGCTATTGGAAAGAATTTATTAGTGATTTTATTTGAAAGAATTAATTATTGCTAATAATAATAGTATTTGCATTCTAAAATATATTTTGATAATATAAGGCTATCCATTCCTATACCTTTACATATCCTAATCTTTTCCAATATTTGAAAGGAATGTCAATACAATGCATTCCATCATCCTCTTTGTTTAGGCCATTTTTTTTTTGGTTTCAAAAATTTAGCATTGAAATTTGAGTGATAGAAATCCTTTTTGTTTAGGTCATTTTTTTTTTGGTTTCAAAAATGTCAAAAGGTTTTCAAAAATCTTTAGCATTGAAATTTGAGTGATAGAAATCCTTTTTGTTTAAGCCATTTTTTTTTTGGTTTCAAAAGTGTCAAAAGGTTTTAAAAATTTAATATTAAAATTTGAGTGATAGGAATGTTCTTTCTATCAAAAAATGCCATTATTTTATGGTATAATTTGTAGGAAAAAACTGAAAGTCGGAGAAAACGTCGTGAAAAAAGGAAAAAACATCAAAAAATTAGGAAAAAGCGTTACAAAATGAGAGAAAGATATCATGAGGATAAAAAAGAACATAAAAAAAGTGTAAAGGAAAAAGTGTAAGTTATTTAAAAATTAAATTTATATATATTAATTTCATATTCCATAACTCATTTTTACTTGTTCTTTTTTTGTTTACTATTTACAATTCATTCATATTTATCAAAAAATTTTTTTTCAACCTTTAAAAATTCAACGTAGTAGTTAAATTTAGCAAAAAAGAACCTATAAATGAATTAGTGAATGAGAAAAAAGCGAAACAATTACATCGACATAAACAAATGGATGATCCACATATAGAAGCTAATAAATTAAAGCGACACAAGAAGAAAAATGTTGACAGTATGATAATATTTATCATTCTAAAATTAAACATTTTATTATATGCACTATTTCATTAACACTTATTTGTAATATTGATCAGAATTGATAATTATATACTGTAAAATTTAAATGATATGATTTTAGAATCACAATCACCACATGCGCGTCATCATCGAAAAGTTACACGTGATTATGTTGAATCACCTGACAGTACCTTACGTGAAGTAAGCGATATTAGATAATGAAATTTGTATCATAATAATACTTTAATCGAATACATTCTATTTATATTTACTTTACAAAATCAAACAACTAATAATTTGCTAAGTGATACGGTAGATAGATTCTTCTCTCCTTCCTAATTCTATTCCCGATTCTTTTTCCATTTCCAACTTTTACTTTTCCTAATCAAATTCATTTTCTCTTACTTCTTTAAAATTGTATAATTTATGCAAAAAAAATTTATGTTTTTTTATCAAAATTTTATGAAACGATAAATTCAATAAGCAGCTTAAAATCCAAAAAAAACATTAAGAATTACACCATCAACTTATGTAAACAATTTCAGATAATTGATGATATGCCAAATATAGAATTAAAGCATGCTTTAAGCAATGAAGCAATCTATACCGAGTATCAACTTAT
>NW_018108796.1:9035-10865 GCF_000183805.2 Loa loa | reverse complement strand
AACGAAAGAAACATGTATAGTATTTATGAAGCAAATAACAAAAGGAACATGTATAGTATTTGTGAAGCAAATAACGAAAGAAACTTGTATAATATTTGTGAAGCAAATAACGAAGGAAACATGTATAGTATTTGTGAAGCAAAATAACGAAAGGAAAATGAATAGTATTTGTGAAGCAAATAACGAAAGAAACTTATATAGTATTTATGAAGCAAATAATGAAAGAAACATGTATAATATTTGTGAAGCGAATAACGAAAGATACTTGTGCAGTATTTGTGAGGCAAATAACGAAAGAAAAATGATAGTATTTATGAAGTTAAAAAAAAAAAGACAAAAACTTGCATAGTTGCTAATATACCGAGAACAACAATGAGTTTTTACAATTTCCATAATGGGAGCAAGTATATGGTTACTACTACTAAGTTAAATAGTTGATCCAACACAAATTTAACACCAAAAACTTGTGCAGTTTTTACGATAGTTGAAAATTTCAGGAATAATTTTAAACAAAAATAGAATCTTTCACAACAATTGTAATGCAAATAAAGATGAAACTAATTATGCAATTAAAATTTAGTTGGAATCTAATGGCGCAAATTGTACAAGCTACCATCATTATCAAGAAAGGCGGAATTAGTATCATTGTAAATGCATAACAATATTTAAATGATTCCTTGGCAGTACATCCTCCAATTTTATATTATCGATCAAAATATTCATGAATATAATATAAATTACAGTATTTCAAGATTGTAAAAAAATGGAAACATTTATCAACTTTTCCTATCATATTTTCTCCCAGCAAAATTATAAAAAAAAAGAAAAATTATAAAAAGGCTACTTTCATCATCTTTTTGTTCCCATAATGATTATAATTTTCAAAAATGAAAACAAAATTCAAAAGAAAATTTCAAATTTTGATGAATCATTTTTTCATTACTATAAAATTTAACTTCAGCAAAAACAAGGGGAAAAAAAAGAAAGTTATCGAAAATGCTATCAACATCTAAAGTTTCGCAAGTGCTTCCTCATACCAACCAATTATAAACATAATCAAGAATCCTGCGATGAAACCGATATTCTGAAGTAGCAATGTCGTATGCCATTTATCATTCGTTGATGTTGATTCCTTTTTCAAATGTATCAACTATAAAAAAAAAAATTTAAAGCATTTTTTAAACTTTTTCATAAAGATACAATCGTAAGTTTTATCAAAAGTAAGCTAAATGAATTAAACTAAATTAAGTTAGATATTCGTTTTCTTTTTTCTTATCCCAATTGAATTATCGATGTAAAATTGAAACTCTGAAAATTTCATTCCAATTAATACTGATAGAATAATAGGATAAAAAGGAAAACCTTAACATACCATATCAAGCCAAGCAACATATAAAAACATTCCAGCTGTTATAGCAAGTAATATCTCCACTGCACTATCAACACTAATTGCTGCTAAGCCAAGAAATAAGCCTCCATATGCAGTTAAAGAAGAAAGGAAATTTAGGAACATAGCACGACGAATTGAAAGGCCAGATTCGATTAAGACCGCAAAATCACCTAAATTTAATCAAAAAATTTTCATAAATATTTTAATTGAAATTAAAAAATTACAAATGGAATATTTTAATAGTACAAAATTTCAAATCCTAAGATAATTTTAGAAATTTGATTGAGTTTATCGAAAAATAAGAGAATTAACTTATCGGCTGCATAAATTCAGAACTATAAAGGTAATAATGAAAAAAAAAAAGAAAAAATAAAGACAAGTAAAACCGAAACCTAAATTACGTAGTAGGTAGTTCGTGACATGCAACAGCAATGCTTGTC
>NW_018108796.1:6120-8367 GCF_000183805.2 Loa loa | reverse complement strand
CTTAGAAGAATATTTCAATTAATTAAAAAATTAAAATTAAATTAAACAAAAATCCTATTATAAAACTAATTTCGTCTATTTCTTCTTACACATAAATGTTGATGAAAAGAAAGATTTTAAAATTTGAAAAATCATTTAAATAGCGATAATATTGAAAATTTGATAAATATATTGATAACAAACAATTGCCTTTTAGCACTGATATAAAATTTGATTAAGCTACTTGATAAATTGATCGTTCAACTAATTGCGCCCACGCTTTATTTAACTTCCTACGTCAGGTGTATTAATCTTTGCTATTATTAACAGCATCCTAATTAGTCCTAATTAATTATGATATGCAATTATTTCTCTTGACTTACATTTCACAGTCTGACCAAGTATTTTGCGGTACAGCGGAGTTCTGCATAACTTCTGTAGTTTCCTAAAATCAAATCCAATAAAGTTTCAGAATTGATATATTTTTTTTTTTTAAGAGAAAAATTTATGCATCTTTTTTTTTTGCTTACACTATTTTCTTTCCAGATGGATGAAGCACTGATAAATTCCAACGTGTAAAGAATGTAAACGGCACCAATTACAGCTGTCATTTTAATTAACATTGAATGATCATCAGAGGTGGATGTTCCATCGTCAAATTTCTATAAATAATGTAAAATATCAATTATGATATATAGATGATTTAAATATTTGCAATGAACACAATCATTTAATGATCATAAAATGAAAGTTTGTCAAAAATTCATAAGAAAAAAAATGATCAAAAAAAAAAAGACTCTATCATTATGTTGATAAACCTAGTTTAACGCAATGATAAAAGTTCAGAAAATAACCTCATGATAATGATGATGATGATGATGATGATGACGATGATGAGGATGATCCGAATGATCCTGTTCCATTTCATTATAATCGTAATGATGATGATCCGGATAATTATTTTCCATTTGAAGATGATCGTGATCGTGAGCGTGATGATGATGATAGTGATTCGAATGATTGTGATCGTGATGATTATGGTGATCCGAATGATTGTGTTCTATTTTATGGTAATTATGATCATGATCGTGATGATGATCCGAATGATTGTGATTGTGATGATAATGATGATCCGAATGATTGTGATCGTGATGATGATCCGAATGATTGTGATCATGATGATAATGATGATCCGAATGATTGTGATCGTGATGATAATGATGATCCAAATGATTGTAATCGTAATGATTATGGTGATCCGAATGATTGTGTTCTATTTCAAGGTGATTGTGATGATGATGATGATGATGATGTTGTACGTGATCACGACGAAAATGATCATGTACCCCGACTACCTTAATGGTTCAAAACGAAAATTTACCAATTTCTTAAATTCATCAAGTTTTACCAGTTTTACAGTGAGATTTTCATCTATAAATCAAACCACCAAAATTTTCAACTGTCTAAAGAACAAATATTCTTTTTTAAACTGTAATCTGTTTCCCATTATTTATGGAAGGACATTGTTTTTGATAACAAAAATTAGCAATCAGAGATTAATTGCCTCTAACTTTATCCCACTGAATAATATTAACAAATAAAACACGAAATACCTGTGGTAAAATATGAAGCAAAGCATCTGAGCTTAACGTTGAAACAGCTAAAGCAATAAATATTTGCATCCATCTATTTCGCCATTTACCTTTTATGACAGGTAAAAATATAAGGCCAGTTAATGACAATAACGAAACTACAGTAATCGATGTAAAACCATAGAAAAGAGCTGAAATTTGAAGAAATTTTTAGTCAAAAAAAAAAAAATTCCTAAACTTTCTTTCAAGAATATAAAAATGAAAAAAAAATAAAATAAAATACATTCAGTCTTGAAAATACTTCCGTCGTTCATCATCGTTGAAAATATTTCGATAATATAATATAGGCTATTTAGAAAGAATTGAAATAACACTTCGTGAATGTTTCTAATAATGAAATCCTAAAATTTCAAATAATTAATAACAATATATCAGTTCAAATAGATAGAGCAAAAAGAATAACATAGGTAGGAACACAATATAATGATACACAAACATTTCTATTTGACAATATTTCATACAAATTGTACGTGACATACTATCAATAGGTAATTAAGGTTTACTAAAAAAAAAATGAAATCTTGAAATTTTATGAAATGAAAACTTATCACATACCTGCTCCTGTTTTTTTATTTAACAAAAAAAAAAATAAAGATTTCTATTATTAAATAACAAA
>NW_018108796.1:3585-5214 GCF_000183805.2 Loa loa | reverse complement strand
GAAATTATGAATTGCATCACCAAAAATGATCACAAATGCGGCACTTTTAAGACCGCACATTACAACTGGTTCATTAGCAATTCCACTAATAGCACCATGATGATGACCACAACCATTATTGTTGATACTCTTCTTGCTTCCTCTTTAATATTTATTACTTAATTTTTTCCAATTTCTTAGAAGAATATTTTAATTATTAAAAAATTAAAATTAAATTAAACAAAAATCCTATTATAAAACTAATTTCGTCTATTTCTTCTTACACATAAATGTTGATGAAAAGAAAGATTTTAAAATTTGAAAAATCATTTAAATAGCGATAATATTGAAAATTTGATAAATATATTGATAACAAACAATTGCCTTTTAACACTGATATAAAATTTGATGAAGCTACTTGATAAATTGTTCGTTCAACTAATTGCGCTCACGATTTATACAACTTTCTACATTTTGGTATATTTAATCTTTTCTATTAATAGCATCCTAATTACTCTTAATTAACCATGATATGCAATTATTCTTCTCCACTTACGTTTCACAATCCGACCAAGCATTTTGTGGTGTAGCGGAAACTTTCCTAATTTTTGTTGTTTTCTGAAAATAATTATTCTATAATATATTTATTTGAAACCATTTTGGCATTGTATATTTTCACTCTAATTTAGCTTACATTTTTTTTTTCCAAATCGGTGAAGCAGCAATAAATTCTAATATATAAAGGATGTAAACGGCACCAATTACAGCTGTCATTTTGATTAACATTGTATGATCATCAGAAATGATTATTTCATCTTCAGATTTCTATAAATAATACAAAATATCAATTATGTTATACAGATTATTTCAATATTTGCAAATGATCGTAAAAGTTTATTGAATCATTTATAAGTAAATGAAATGATTGATAAAAAAAAAGCCTTTAATTTGATTAGTTGATAAATTTAGCTTAATTGCAATACTAAAAATTCAAAACATAACCTTATAATTATCATGATGATGATGATGATGATGTTGATGATAATCTGTATGATTATGTTCTATTTCGAAATCATTATGGTCATGATGATGATGATGATGGCCATGATCACGATGTGAATGATTATGTACTCCAATTACCTTAATTTTAAAATGATTGATATATCATTAACTTCTTCAGGCTTATCATTTCCAAATTATCACTAAAACTATTATCAATATATTAAGCCCTGTCAAATTTCCAATCATCTAAAGTATAAATTTACCAAAGCTATAATCTCTTATTAAATGTTTCATAGAATATTGTCGCTTTTTAATATTAAAAATTAACAATTTAAAATTAATCATTTCTTATTTTTGTTTTTTTTTTCTTTTTTATCCATCGATAATTGGTAAAGAATAAAAAAAAAAAAAAAAGAAAATACCTGCGGTAAAATATGAAGTAAAGCATCTGAGCTCATTGTTGATGCTGCTAAAGCAATAAATATTTGCATCCATCTATTACGCCATTTACCTTTGATGATTGGTAAAAATATAAGACCAGTTAGGGATAATAATGATATTACAGTAATCGATGTAAAACCATAAAAAAGAGCTGAAATTTGAAGGGAAATTTTCAATTAAAAATGAAAATTTTGCAAGCATTCTTCT
>NW_018108796.1:0-2453 GCF_000183805.2 Loa loa | reverse complement strand
AATTTGATATTTTGATTATTTATTATAACTATGATCGATTAACAATTTTCTTATAAGAATTAATATTTATTTATTCATAGCAAGGAATGCTTTTTTTTTTAAATTTATGAAAAATAATTTTTTTTCGTATAATACAAATTTATATATATACATATATACGGGAAGTTTACCTTATTTGTAAATAGATGGATAATTTTAAAATTAATTATTTTAATTATAATATGAAACACTTAATTAAATTTTATACCTATATATATATTTGAGAAATAAACCTTTTTCATAACCCCATAATATTCAAATTAGCAAAATATTAATTAACCGATAAATAGATGGATGTGGAATTCAGTGAGGTATAAAATCTAAAAAGTTATAATTAAAATGATAAATCGTAAAATTATCTATCCATTTATAATAAGGTATGTTTTCCGGAATCAGCATCAAAATACCGGATCCAAGCTAATGAAGAAAAACGAACATTTATGATGATATTCAAATCAATGTAATAATACATAGTTGTTAACTTATAACATCAATAATTGACTGATCACTGTACTGATAATTTTACTTATCAAAGATTTTTTTTTTTCATATCCTATATTAACATATTTTTTCCATATGCCAACAAGAATAAATTCAACAATATTTATCTTTGAAAATTTAATCAAACATTTGAAAAAGTTTTAAAAAATCTTAAAAATTCTGGCAAAAACTTTTTAAAAAGAATAGAAAAAGCTCACAACGATCAATCAATGGTGATAAATTTTTCAATAATGTTAATTTGCATAATTCGATTTTCAATAACCTCGATTTGCATAAATCGATTTTCAATAACCTTGATTTGCATAATTTAATTTTGATTGAAAAAGAGTCTATTATGTTTAACACATAAAAACTAATTTTTATCAAAATTCTTTTTTTTTTTGCAATCAAAAAATTAAATCGATGAAGAGGGCGAAAAAATGACAGCATATATTCTGAAATGTTTAACAGTTTAGGTGAAGCTTTTCATCGGATAGTTGAGGGAAAAATTGATTGTAAAGATTAATTTAATGCAAAGTATTATATGGAAATGGAACAAGAATTAATAAAACTAAATTTGTAAAAATTTTTGAAAAATCATACTTGAAATAAGTTAATTCGAAATTTAAAAAGTGAAAATAAATGAAGAGTTAATTTTAGTAAATTTTTAACATGAAAAGTTAATAATTACACCAGAAAATTTGTCACAAATTAACTTCAACCATTAATGAAAGCAAAAATTAGAATTGTAAAAAGAAAAGTTTAAATGTGATAAGTTGTCTTGCATGAACGAATGAATTTGATTGAATATTTATTTATTTCGATTTCATACTGTGTAAATAAATTCCTTTGAGATTTGAATATGTCAAATTTATTTCGAATAAACTTGTTTTTATTATATAAATAAGTGTAAATAGCATATATTCATGTTATAATAAATGAATTTTTCAAATATATTAATATTTTAAAGTGATTAAATGCAAATATTAATAGTATTAAATATATGAAAGAAATGGAGGTACTGCATAATTTTATGCATTTAATAATGGGACAAATTTTTAACAAAATAAATAAAAGTGAAAAATTTTTAAATTTAATTTGTTTATTTCAATAAATATATTTTACATGCTAATATAAATAATTTGTCAATTTTTTAACATAAATAATTTTTCAATTTTCTAACAAAAATAATTTATTAATTTCTTAATACAAATAATTTATTGATTTTTGTAAAGGTTTTCATTTTTTTTCTTTTAATTAGAATTTTAACAAGAAATAAGCATTCATTAATTTATAAACTTTTTTTCCTGCCAACAATATTTTGGTTTAATTTTACTTCTTTTTTTCATATTCAAATATTAGTTCTGTTTCCTCTTTTTTTTTTAATATTTAAATATCAGCAACAATAATAATTAACGATACCAGACAGGCTTGGGTTTTCTTTTTTTCTTTTTTTTTTTCCTTTTCATATGGAAATAAATTAAAACATATTAATAATGATATGATGATTAACTAATTAGTTGGCATGATATTATTGATAGTTTGGAAAAATGTACGACATGAACAATAGAGGTATGAATTTTGCCAAACTTTATTAACACTCCTGAACTCATTCAAATATTTTAGGTCTTTCATACTTTTGTTCTGATATATTCCCTTCTATGATTTTTTGCCCTCAAAAATATCGCCGTTTCGCTCAATTTCATAACCAAATTATTTTAACTAACAATAAACAAATAAACCATACAATATTAATGACAATAATAATAATAATAATAATAATAATAATAATAATAATAATAATAATAATAATAATAATAATAATAATAATAATAATAATAATAATAATAATAATAATAATAATAATAATAATAATAATAATAATAATAATAATAATAATAATAATAATAATAATAATAATAATAATAATAATA
>NW_018108795.1:21779-24961 GCF_000183805.2 Loa loa | reverse complement strand
ACCGTTCTTTTAATTGTCAATTAATGATACTTTCATCATTTATACGTATTCAACAAAATTAAAATCTATCAAGGTCATCATTATCATTGTTCATTATCGTCACAATGCAATAACTTCAAAACTATCGCAACAATTTATGATATTTTTACATTATCAGTAATAAAAAGAAACGACTTCAATTTCTATATAAATTATTCAATTTCTATATAAATTAAAATCGTTTCATTCTTCTTTTATCAAATGTTACCTTCTGTTTTATCAGTGTTATCATTTCTTCCTTTTTTCTTTTATCTTTTTAATATTTAATATATACATTAAAATTTAATTAATTTTTATTTAAGAAAAACTGTCTATCAAATGGATGCATTCTAATAATTGATAATTGTTTGCAATGATTAAAAATTTTATTATAATAATTAAATATAGAAATGGAATTTACATTTGTTGTAATAGGTTGTGTTTTTTAAGGTGCATTTTCTAAGTTGTATTTTTGAGGTGTATTTTTTTATTTATTTTTAATTTTTATATTTATTTTTTAAAAGTTTTTAATAATTTCGGGAAAGTTATTGACTTGAAAAGTATATTATTTCAAAAGAAATAATGTATAAATTAAATAATTTCTATGTATTTTCAACAAATATTTCATTTGTAGTAAATTCAAGAAGAAAAATTGTTTTTATGGAAATATTTTTGCCAAAAATCTTTGAATTATTTCTAAAAAAAGAAAAAAAACGATAAACAAGGAAGTAGAGGCACTTTTTTTGTATCGTTAAGAATATCTAAATTTAAATTAAATTTTGATATTCCAAGGTTTTCAATTTTCAAATTCATGTTAACCCATTTTTTACTTATTTCTTATTTATAATTATTGAATTTTGCTAGTCGACTATTTCGTCCAATTAAACATTTTTATATAATTACTATTTTTTTTTTTAAAATATATTCCTCGAATTTGATTATTTTCAAATGTAAATCATACATATATATTTTTTTCGAACTTCCGCTTACATCTACTAGTTATTAGCATTGATTATTTCAACTATATGATGTGAACATTTTCTTCGAAATAAAAATATCCTTCCCGGAATGCTAACCGGATGTCAACATTTCATTAGGAATAAAAATATCCTTTCCGGATGTCAATGTTTCATTAGGAGCAAAAATATCTTTTTCGGATGTTGAATATTTCTTTGGAAACAAAAAAAAATTCTTTCCGAATGTCATTGCAATTGTTAATATTTTGTTAGAAGCAAAAATATCCATTCCGGATGTGAACATTTCATTGTGACACAAAACTGTTCATTCCGGATATGAACATTTCATTACAAACGAAAAGCTATCAATTCCGGATGTGAGCATTTCGTCAAAAAGCAAAAAAAAAAAAAAACGAAAAAATTTCATAAAGAAATAAAAAAAAAACAAGGGAAAGTTTAAATGACATTAATTTGTGGACTTAAAAAATGAAATGATTTATCAATAGGGAATGATTATAATAGATATGATTTTTTACTCATTTTCCAACATTTTTAATTATTTCAATAAATAACACAATTATAATTCAAATATTATTTATATGAATTGATTGAAAATTTTCAAAATTAATTCGAATTTTCGATATGATTTTCATTCAACTGTTAAAGCTTATAACATATATGTAATATTCGCTTTGTCATTTCATAAAATAAATGTTTAAAATTGTTTTTTTTGAATTTCGAAAAATTACTAAATTTGATGTTTTCTTTTTTTTTTCTTTCGTTTCATTTCCTTTAGCACAATTTTATTATCACAAAAAATCGAATGAAATGAAATTTTAAGTGCTTTTGCTGTTGGTTTAAAAATTTGATTATATATATGATTGGAATTTAAAAATGGCAACATTTCATCTTCCAATTTTTCAACCTTTGATAAAACATGCAAATTATGTTTGTTAAATTTTGATTGACTGATTGATTATATTTTGTTTATTTCAATTTCAATCAAAATATCATAAATCACTTCAAGTTTATCCTGATATAAAATATTGTATTAATCAATAAATGGTACAATAATCAGAAATAGTATAGTTGAAATTTATCAAATTTAATTATCAAATTTATCAAATTCTTACTATAGAAAAATTTTTCCATAGAAAAATTTTATTTTTTATTTCTATATTTATTCTTAAAGGAAGAGGATTTATTTATTGATGCAATGATAAGAAAAGTAATGAAATTCTATTTATCAATTTATCATTTATAATTAAACGATATGTATGATAATGATATGATAAGTGATAAGTATTTAATATTGAATATGTTTTATATTATATTTTCATGTTATTTTCATGCTTCTGCAAAAAAAAAAAAAAAAAGAATTCCAATTAAAGAATGAATCCGATGAATTAATTACTCATTCCGCAGCGTTCATATCGATCGGTCGATATGACCGCTGCGGAATGGAAATTCGTTAATTCTTTAACAGTTATCCCGATATTTCGTCATTTCTTAGCCATTATTTCCCGATAATTCCTCATTTTTTAGCGATCATCTCGATAATTTTCATCTCTTAACGATCATCGCAATGATTTTTCATTTCTGAACGATCATTTCGATGATTTGTTAATTCTTTAGCAATCATCCCGATGATTCGTCATTTTTTAACGATCATTTCCCGATCATTCCTCATTTCTTAACGATCATCTCGATGATTCTTCATCTCTTAACAATCATCTCAATAATTCTTTAGCAGTCATCCCGATGATTCGTCATTTTTTAGCGATCATTTCCTGATAATTCCCCATTTCTTAGCGATCATTTCCCGATAATTCCGCATTTCTTAGCGATCATTTCCCGATAATTCCGCATTTCTTTGCGATCATTTCCCGATAATTCCGCATTTCTTTGCGATCATTTCCCAATAATTCTTCATTTCTTAACGAATCATCTGAATGTTTCTTCATTCCTTAACAAATACATATTCCAATGTTTCATCATTCATTCCACACTTCATAAATCATTCAAAGATTAGTTTTAAATTTTTTTTTTTTTTTTTTTTTTTGCAAAAAAAGCTTATTACTTTTCCTTTTCATTTACAATCAATGGTTGTTAATTATAAGATTACTGTAGGTAAAAAAAAAAATGAATTAGCAGAAAAAAAAAACAAAAATAAAAAAAAAAAAGAAAATGGAGTGGAATAATTTTTAT
>NW_018108795.1:19324-20623 GCF_000183805.2 Loa loa | reverse complement strand
TAATTTATTCTCTTTATTTTACTTGTTTATTTTTTTTTTTTTTTTTTTGCAATTTGTTTTATTCAATAATTTTTTATTATAATTTTTAGCTATCAAAATTTTTCATTCATTTTTTTTGTTTGGATATAAACTTTTTTTCGGATATAGAGAAAATTTTTTGAAAATTTCCGATATAGACTTTTTTCCGGATATAATTTCCGTAACTTCCGATATGTTTCATTATGAAGTTTCGTATAATCTTTTGATCATTTTTGTACTAAAAAAGAAAAAAGAAGGACGAGAATCATTAATTTATATATAGGTTTAATCTATTAATCATTATCATATCAGAAATCATATTTCTTTCATTGATATATGCTATATCTGTATAAATATCAAAATGAGCCTATTCCATTACTTTTGGCCAAAAAGCTTAATAAATAAGGCCAAAAGCTCGATGAATAATTAGATTAATGAGCAAAAAGTTTTTGTTTAGCAAAAGTTTTCATATTATAATAATTGTGTGTGAGTAGCTATGTGCGCATATATGTCCATTTGGGCTAATTTGTCCATCATTTGGCTATTTAATGAATTTAGGAACCTGTTCCAAACATATTTTCTTGGCTCTTTCTTCATTTTCTGGCTCTTAAATAAATAACAATTTTTGTTAACAAAAAAAAATGAAAAAGAAATTAAGGCTAATTTCTTTCATGTATATTTAACAAATTCAAAAAAAAAAATTCATCGTTTTTTTTAAAATGGACGACATATTTTATTGAAAAATATTATTAAAATTTTATGAAATAAAACAAGAATAAGAGAGAGAGAGAGAAAGAGAGAAAAAAAAAGAAAAGGATGAAAATATATGGAAACAATTTTAAAATATTTCATAACACTTAAATTAAAATTAAATTAAAATATCGAGTTTTTCTTTTTTTCTTTAATAAAAATTTATTTATCAAAAATTTCTTTTTTTCTTTTTCTCTTTTCTTCTCTCTTTTTTTTTGTTTTCTTTTTACATCTTTATGTAATGTAATTTTAAGAGTGAAAAGAAAAAAAAAAATTGAAGGACAAGGGTAGTAATAGTCCTGTTTCATATTATGTTAAGAAAAAAATTCTTTTTTTTCTTTTAAATTTCTTTCCTTACCACCTCTCTCTTTCTTTCTCTCTTTCTCTCTCTCTTTCCATATTTTTTTCTTATTTTTTTTCGTATAATCGTTTAATTTTTTTATTTATCTTTTCGTATACAATTTCATTCATTCTTTCTTTCTTTTCTTTTCTTTCTTTCTTTCTTTCGTTTCTTTTTTTTTTTTTTTTGTT